>NC_064862.1:46053187-46285256 GCF_024139225.1 Suncus etruscus | reverse complement strand
GGATGGACGCAGGAGCAGCTTTGGGAGTACCACCTGCGCAAGTCACCTCTCTGGGAATGGAGACTAGGGGTCAGGTGTGTGTTTCTGGAGCCCCTGGCCCCTTCACACACTCTGGGTAATTACTGCACCAAGATATTGGGCAGGGTGGGATGGAGTGGGGTGTGGAGAAAATCACATGTAGAAATGGGGAGCATCAGAGAACTGCCCGATAGAGATGGTGGGGGCAGTGGTATTCTCTGGGTACAGACCCCTGTCCCCCACTGCTCAGCTCCTTCACCCACAGGATATCCCAGAACTCCGCTTCTCGTGTAGTGACATTTGTTTGCTTGCCTGTAGGAAGAACTGCCTTTCCTCATGCCCAGCATGCCCCATGCCCTCTAGGCTCTTGACTGGGCCTCAGGGTTGCTGTGATTAGGCTCGGGGAACAGGGGCATCTTATGGTACTCAGAGCCAACAGGAGCAGGGAAGGGTGTGGGACCATTGACTGCTCCAGCTTTCCCTACGCAACTCAGGGGTCCTGGCAGGAGAGCCACATACATGGTCTTCATTGCGAGGCCTAACTGAATGTCCCACCCTTTTTTTTTTTTTTTGGTTTTTGGTCCACACCTGGCAGTGCTCAGGAGTTACTTCTGGCTTTGCGCTCAGAAATCACCCCTGACAGGCTTAGTGGACCACATGGGATGCCAGGAACCAAACCCGGGGTCCACCCCAGGTCGGTCATGTGTAAGGCAAACACTCTACCACTGTGATATCTCTCTGGCCCACTCCCCTATTTAGAGGGCACTTGAGTGCTTGACCAGTACAACCTTTGCTAGAGTCAGGCTTTCTGCCCATGGCCTCCCCATCAGCCCATGTCCCTGTCCCTCTTCTGAGCCCCTGACTGGTCCCTGTGCCCCATAGCTGGGCCCCCATGCCTCCATTCAGCCACTGCCCCTTTTGGCCACTTGCTTTGCTGGAC
Organism: Suncus etruscus; assembly: GCF_024139225.1. Classification (NCBI taxonomy): domain Eukaryota; kingdom Metazoa; phylum Chordata; class Mammalia; order Eulipotyphla; family Soricidae; genus Suncus; species Suncus etruscus. The sequence continues at coordinate 46,284,298 of NC_064862.1, read as the reverse complement.
CTTGGATGCCACCTCCAGGCTATCCAGCAGGGAGGTGGCTGCAGTCTTCCCGGGCATCCCTAGTCTTGGCATCATTCACTGCATACCTGTGTCTGTCTCTGTCTCCAGTTGCACCTTGTCTCAAATCCCCATGGTCCTTTGGCCTCACCCCATCAGTCTGCCCCTTTCTCTCCCATCCGGGTATGGCCCCAACTTTCTGAGAGGTTGGCACTGTGGCCCTAGGCTGTTGGAAGGGTCAAAGCCAGGTGTAGCCATCCTGCTGCAGACTGAGCGGAACAAGTGAGTTTTTTTTTTCCGGGCTGCTGTTCTTTGGAGGACCTGGGGCTCTATGGGCCCTGCCATAACCCCGCTTGCTCATGGATTCCTCAGTTGTGGTGGGGAGCTCCATTTTTTGGTCCCACAGGGTGTGGCCAGAACTTCTTTTCCTTAGTGAGGCCCTACAGAAAACTGGGGTGCAGGCAGGGTGTCATTTTAGAGCCCCAAAAATGCCCCAAGGTCTCTTTCTTCATTTCACTTTTTGTTGTTGTTGTTGTTGTTGTTGTTTTTTGGGTCACACCCAGCAGCACTCAGGGCTTACTCCTGGATCTACACTCAGAAATCACTCCAGGAAGGCTCAGGGGACCATATGGGATGCTGGGATTCGAACCACCGACCTTCTGCATGAAAGGCAAACACCTTACCTCCATGCTATCTCTCCGGCCCCCTTCATTTCATTATTTTTATGGGTCATTGTTTCTCTTCTGAGCACCCAGTGGACCTCAGGGGCTCCTCCTGGCCCTGTGCTTGGGGCAACCCCCGAGTCTGCAGGGCCTCGGCTCTGCCCATGAGCACCTCTCTAATACCCCCCCCCCAAGGCACCCTTTGAACTTGGCTTCCTTTGAAGAGAGTGTCAGGGTGCAGTACCCCCTCCCAGGGCTAGGGAATATCTAGGAGAGGGCATTGGAGCAGGCTACAAGGGAAGAGTGGACAGGGCAGGGCCTGTTGTCACAGTACAGCATAGCTTCTGTACCCAAGAACAGTATTTGAGGCTACACTGGGCACCCCTGAACTAAGGGTGTGGGGTGTGGATCCGAAAGTCCTGTTGAAGCTGGTACCAGGGACGGCAGAGTCCTATCTCCAGGGCTGAATCCTCTGTAACTGGAACCTTCTACATGCCTGAGTGCTATATCTCTGATGACCTGTTACTGTCCAGGGCCCTCTGATCTTATGGTCCTGTGTGCAGGAACTGTGGAAGAGGAAGGGTCAGTCATTTACTGGAAAAGCAGTCAGCTACCAGGGGGAGGAACAGGTGCATGGTTGACACTGCTCCAAGATTAGGATGTCAGGAGCATCTGTCAGGGGCATGGGGGTGGGTCTTCCTAGGGGCTCGAGACCTGGGGAGCCAGTCTCAGGGAGGGAGAAGGGTTGAGTTTTCTGGGAAGATGTGAGGGGCAGGCTCAGGGTGTAGGGACTTTATTTATTTTTTTGAAACACCACTGTGCTCAGGGCTGACTATTGACTCTGCTTAGGGCTTACTCCTTTCTCTGCATTCAGGGATCACTGCTGGTGGCTCCGGGGATCATATGGGGTGCCAGGGATCAAACCCAGGTTAGCAGTGCACAAGGCCAGTGCCTTCCTCTGTCTCTGGTTTCAGGAGCAGAAGCTCAGGGTACTGGAGTGAGCACAGTGGGAAAGAAGGTGCTTGCTTTGATATGGTTCTCTTGGTGGGTTCAGTCCCCAGCACTACCACGTAAAGTTCTCTGAACCCTGCCATGAATGATCCCTGAGCACATAGTCAGGAGTAATCCCTCAGCTGGGAGTCAGGAGTGAGCCCTGAGCACCACTGGGTATTGTTCAGGAACTAAAAGCAGAAGAAACAGTTGGGAAGGAATCCATCCCCTGTGTTCCTGTTTTCCCATTGGGGAGGAGAAACTCCAGATGTACTTGGGATGTTGCATCTAAGCTGACATTGTGCCTAGCTTGGGGCAAGGCTGGATCCTTGGTGAGAGGACTGACCCCACCCTGGTTCATGTCCCCTGAGACTGCGTGTGGGAGGGCCCAGCCAAGGGTGCTCACAGGCTTCTGCAAGAACGCTGTGCTGGGCCTTTGCCTCATCCCCCTCTCTCCTCAGCTGGGCGCTGACGCTCTTCTCTTCCTTGGCGTGAACCTGTACGGGCTGCTGGTCAGGGTCCTGGCTGAGCGCTGCCAGCGGAGGTCCTTCCTGCAGGCGCGTAGCTGCATCGAGGAACGGCTGCAGCTGGAGGACGAGAACGAGAAGCAGGTCAGTGCTAGGCTGGGGCCAGTCAGGTACCAAGCTAGGAGCCTGACCTCCAGCACATCCTGGGAAGATCCCATCTGTTCTCCTGCATGGGATGGGTGAAAATACCAGGCATCAGCTGCAAAGCTGCAAAGGCTGGGTGGGGTGGGGGAATGGACCCCTGGACCCTGATGCTGGGTGGGGTAAGGTGCCCACCCAGGCATGCCAAAATCTAGCGACCCAGGACTGGCACCTGAGCAGCCTGGGAGGGAGAGAGGGGTAGAAACAGTAACTTTATTCCCAGCGTGAAGTCTGCCACTGCTGGGTAGCGATGGCAGCAGGAGGGAGGGAGGGAAGGACGGAGGGAGAGAGAGGAAGAAGAAGGAGAGAGAGAGAGAAGAGAGAAAATTTATTGGCCAGAGAGAGAGTGAAGAGAGAATTTATTGGCCAGAGAGAGAGTGAATGTATTGGCCAGAGAGAGAGTGAATTTATTGGCCAGAGAGGGCTGAGGGAGTACTGTAGGACTGGGTGAGAGAGAGAGAGAGAGAGAGAGAGAGAGAGAGAGAGAGAGAGAGAAGAGAGAGAAGAGAGAGAGAAAAACAGAGAATGAGCAATAGATGTGGGGCAGGCAGCATCTCACTGATGCTTTATCGCTGATGCTTTATCTCTTTGGCCCCCAATGGGCAGGCAGTCTCTGCTCTACTCTTTTTTCCTCCATCAACTGTCAAATGTTTTCCTTATATACCCCCCAGTTCTACAATTGGGCTTGTCCAAGGTTCATTTCCAATTTCAACTTCAAGGGGGTGTCAAGGGGGCATGTCCTGGTCCAGTTACTATAGCATTAATACATGGGGAGCCTTAGAGGGACTGCCTGAGACCAGGGTGATGAGAGAGGACCTGTTGCAGGAAGCCCAGTGGGTGTCCTGATCTTGTTTCGAAGGGTGAAACATGTGCTAAGGAAGTAAAACATGCACAGGTTCTAGAACAGTCTTCCCCATCTCCTCTCCCCATGGACAAGCCCCTGTTCTCTCTCTCTGGTGAACAGAGAACAGACCATGTTCCAGGTCGTCCTTTCCTCTTGGTTATTGGGAACTGGCCGCAGTCTGGGAATGATTCTTCCAAGAAAGCTTCAGTGAACAGGCTGAGTTGTCCTGGGGTCCTACCATGCTCCAGATGCACGTAGATATGGTCCTGATCTGGGGCAGAGAGAGCCACCAACTGCTCCCAGGGGTATGTATCGGAATGAGCCCGTCCTTTGAGGACAGCTTACCGAAGCAGTGAAGGTTCTGGAAAGATGCTCTGCTGAACTCTGAGCTGCCAGTGTCCTGGGTCTGGTCCCTGGGGGAGAGAGGTTTGGTCTTGTGGGAGAATAAGACAGAACAGGGTGAAGAACGAATGAACCAGGCTGTCTGGTTCCATTGGTTCTTTCTTGACTACCCTGGGGATAGGATGGGGTGGGGGTGGGAGAGACACACAGAGAGAGAGACAGATAGATGAGACAGAGAGAGATAAACCCAGATGTTCTTTCTGGTTGAAAACTGTTCTCAAACCTCAGCAGCTCTGTGGAGGAGGTAGGACCATTCCTTACTCACATCCCAGAACTGAGGAGCTGAGAGGGGCACTTCTTGATGGAGATGGGGAAGCAGATGTAGAGAGGGATGAGTAGATGGTGGCAGAGAAGGGGCGGGGATCAGAGTCTCAGTGCCCAATGCTGTGAGCCTGGCCTTAGCTCATTTTCTCCCTAGCTGCCTCACATCTCCTCAGCCTCAAAAAGCCTCACCTGGAACGTTTCAAAGATCAAAGTATGCCAAAAGGGTGTGAGAAATCTTTCCACAGCGCTTTCCATTTTCAGAACCAAAATGTCAGAAGTTGTTCTTTGAAGCCAAAACACTTAAGAACATCCAAGTGGGGACTCTCAGGACCATCAAAGCTCAGTGCTGGCTCTTCAGATCAAACCCACTAAAAATAGTAGAAATTTCGAAATGATCTTGGGACCGAGGTTCTGAATCAAAGTGCAGAGGAGGTAGAATAAATGCCAGTCACCAAAACTGAAGGGAAATAAAAAAATACATAAAATACATAAAAAAAAAAATCTTGAAAAGCCTTTTCTTTTTTTTTTTTTTTTTTTGGTTTTTGGGCCACACCCGGTAACGCTCAGGGGTTACTCCTGGCTATGCGCTCAGAAGTTGCTCCTGGCTTGGGGGACCATATGGGACACCAGGGGATCGAACTGCGGTCCGTCCAAGGCTAGCGCAGGCAAGGCAGGCGCACCTTACCTTTAGCGCCACCGCCCGGCCCCTTGAAAAGCCTTTTCAATCACCACTAAAAAGTGTGTCTTAGGACCAGGAGACAGTACAGTGGGGAGAGTGCTGGCCTCACATCAGCTGACAGATGCTGGGTTTGATCTCTTATACCTCCACTGTTCTCCCAAGCACTGCCAGGATTGAGTCCTGAACACAGAGCTGAGAGTCAGCCCTGAGCACTGCAGGGTATAGGCCCTAAACCCAACCCAACCCAACCCAAAACTAATCCCCCAAAGAAATGAAAAGCTTGACTTGGTAATGAAAACTTCTCCAGAGATCAGGCTTAGAGATCTTAGAGGATCTTAGAGATCTTAGAGATATGCCCTGCAAATCTCCCAGGGACTCTGCTCTCCACATCTCCCCCTAGAATTGAGGCTCTTATGAGCACAGTGGAAGCCCCTGGAGAGCAAAGAATGCCCGAGTCTCACAAGGTAGGTCGAATGATTAGGGCCTCCCAGCCCTGTTTCCTATGTTAACCCCCGGACTCTTGGACAAAACTAGCAGTGTTTCTGCTCTGTCCCATAGAGAATGGCACAGGGGTCTACTTGAGGGCTGGGGAGATAGGGAGGGGCCACCATCCTTTTAGTTCTAACCCCACTTTTGCCACCTCACCCTGGAAGAGAAGCAGAGCCCTGGGTGTACATGGAATTTGGGTGTTAGCTCCAACTGGGCTAGGAGTACACTAGCCTTTTGATGTGGTCTGTGTGTAGTGCCTGGGGTTCAGGGCGTGTGGTGATCATGAAGGTGAGGGGCTCTATAGTGGAAGTCTCATGTCCTAATCCTGGGGGGGGGGATGGGGATGCAGGTCTGGGAGCAAATGCTGACACAGGAAATAATCCACACATGATTATGGAGATAAAATAGGTTCAGGAACTTCCACATGTAAACCTTCCACTCCTAGTACTAATACCAGCAATCAGATAGCTCAGTAGTATAAAACTGAAACCGCAAGCAGTTTCTCCCTGAGGCCCCGGGGACTTTATTGGGAAGTGAAAGGCCGCACCCTGGGGTGGAGAACAGATAGGAAGCCCCACCAATCCAAAATCCAGTGCTTCTCAATTATTTTCTGTCATGCCCCCCTGGGAAGAAGAAAACACTTTTTGTGCCTCCCCACATGACTGTAAATATTACTTTTATTAAAAAAACTTTAATCTGCAAAACAAAAATATATAAAATAATTTGAGCTGATTTTTTAATAAGAGGTGATGTCTGGATTAATGGCTACAATGAGCACGTTTTGCAATGCAAAGCTTTTCGAAGCGGGGTTTTGAAGCCGGACACTGCAACTCTCAGCTCCAGAGACATACAGAGACATAAACACGGGACTTAGCTTGTTATGAGTGTTTGCCGAGGTCAAACGCGCCCCCCTCCCCCTTATTGGAGCCTTGCGCACCCCTGGGGGGTGTGCCTCACTATTTGAGAAGCACTGCTTTAATCCAAAGATGCTTCCATCCAATGAGTGACCAGCACCAACAAAAAGAATTATCCTGAACAGAGTGAAGACCATATTCCAACAGGGTGCCTGGCACACAGAGCAGGGAGTGTGGGGGTCACACTGATTCCAATTGGGGCCTCACTGTACCCACTTGACAGAAGGCCCCTCCCGCTGGGCTCTGGAAATAGCTCCTGGCCCGGACCCCAGATTGCTCGGCCGATCTGTCACCAAGTCCCCAGATTGCTTCATGTGACGTGGGTTCTGAGCCTATTTCTTGAATTGGTCTCCAGGAAGCCCCACTCATCTCGACATCCCCGTCCTGTTGTCTTGTGGGTATCACGATGTGCAGGGGATACTGGAGCTTGTTGGAGATTGGCCCTTCCTGCCCTGCCCTGCTGCTCAGACTCAGACGCGCTGAGACAGGCTCAGCTTTGTCTGGGTGGGGAATGAGGTGCTAAGAAAGCAAGTCAGGGCCTTGTGCTATCGAGATGTGCACTTGAACCCTCTGAGTTCTCTCCCAACCTAATTCCTGGATCCAGATCATTTATATTTTACATAGTTATGGCCTCACTCGAGCCTCAACTATCATTTCATTTCTCTTTTATTTTTGCTTGTGGCCATATTTTCTTTATTTATTCAGTCTGCCCATCTCTGAATTTTGAAGAATTCACTTTTCACTTACTTTATCCTTGAGTGTGTCTCTTTGGATTTCTAATGTGTTTGCTCTATGACCACATTATAAATCTGTCACAGCACATCTTACTGTTTTGAGATTTTTTTTTTTACCAGAGTGAAGTGTAGGACTTTTATTTCTATGTGTGCTTCTGTCAAATCACCCCATGTGCTGTTTATATGGTGTTTATATGGTGAACGAGTCTGAATCAGGGTGTGCATGAAATAATCCAAACGAGGCTGAGGGTGAAACACGTATAGTCTGGTAGTGTTCTACCTAGTCTGGCACTCGCTACTTGCCAGAACTGCCATTTTTATTGAGTACAGAGATCATCTCTGGATGGGGCAGTAAACCCCCCTGTGCAGTGGTGCTCAGGGGTTATTCCTGGTTCTGCACTCAGGAATTATTCCTGATAGTCTCAGGGGACCATATGGGATGCCAGATATGGAACCTGGCTCAGCTGCATGCAAGGCAAATGCCCTCCCCACTGTGCTATTGCTCTGACCCATCATTTAGCCATTTTTTAAAGGGCAGGTTCTGTGGCGTAATTTCCTCTATTTACCCCATTCTGAAATGTAGAGTACTGAAAGGACTGGGATTGGTACTTGCAACTTTCTCCCATGATTCTGATAAGAAATATACCCTCATTAAAATGGTTTCTCCTCTGTGGGTCAAGTACTGTTACCCTTATTATCCTCAAGGTTAGATTTTTGCAGCTGGAGTTAGGGCATTTGCCTTACATGCAGCTGGTCAAGATTCAAGATTCAATTCATCTCATTTACTGCCCGCAAGCACTGCTGGGGCTGAGTCCTGAACACAGAAACAGGACCACTGGGTGTGGCTTCAAACAGTAACAGCAATAAAGATTTTGTTTTCTGTGGTAATTTTTTTATTTATTATTTTAAAAAATATCTTTATTTAAACACCATGATTACAAACAAGTTTGTAGTTGGGTTTTACTCCCTGTCTCAGGGATCACTCCTGATAGTGCTTAGGGGACTAGAGGTTGTACCAGAGATTGAACTGGGTCATTGTGTGCAAAAAAGACGCCCCCACCTTTACCAGTGCAAAGTTGGTGATGTGGGGGCTGAAGCGATAGCACAGCCTTAGTGCATTTGGTCTGCACACAACCAACCTGGGATGGACCTGGGTTTGATCTCTGGCATCCCATTTGATCCTCCTAGCCTGCAAGGAGTGATTTCTGAGTGCAGAGCCAGGAGTAAACCTTGAGCGCTGCTGGGTATGGCCCAAGTCCCTCCCAAAAGTTGATTGTTTTGTCTTGGTGTGAATTTCTTTTTTTCTGGTTATTATTATTTTTGGGGTATTCCCTTCATTTTTCAAATGTGTTGATTTACTTATGTGTTTTGTCACTTTGGGGAATTGAAACATTATTTCTTTGAATATTTTTTTTCCAGCAACTCTTTTTCTCTCCTATGATTTCATGGACATGGATGCTGAAACTTTTTCTTTTTGGGCCACACCAGGCAACACATAGGGGTTACTCCTATGTGTATTGCTCCTGGCTTGGGGTACCATAATGGGATGCTGGGATTTGAACCACCCTTCGTCCTGGATTGGCTACATGCAAGGCAAATGCCCTACTGCTGTTCTATCTCTCTGGCCCCTTTATTTTGTTTCTACTTACACAAGACTGAGATCATCCAGAATTTTCCCCTTTCTTTCTTTTTTGTGGAGGAGGTGATGAACCACACCAGGCGGTGCTCAAAATTTACTCTTGGCTCTGTACTAAGGGATCACTCCTGACCTGACAGTGCTTAGGAAACTAGAGGTGGTACCAGAGATTGAACTGGCTCAGTTGTGTGCAAAGCAAGTGCCTTATCCCCTTACCTCTCTATTCTGTTCTTTGCCTTCTTGCTTACTTTCTTCAGCATACCATCTCTCATTTCCATCAAAGTTGAAGAGAAATGCTGATGTTTATTGTCCCCTGTCACTGTTAATCTTCCATTGTGAATATGTATCATAATTTCTTAAGCCTCTCAAGTTGTTTCCAATGCTTACTTATTATATGAGCACTGTAGTGAACATAGGTTTACATATATCTTTTTTTAATTTATTGTTTTTATGTTCTTGGATAAATGATAAAAAGTAGAATTGCCATGTTTTAATTAGATGCCAAGGAATGGAGTAGCTTGGGCAGTGAAAGTGTTAACCCTGTTGTTTTCCATTGAGGCTGAGATAGACTATAGCTTCAGCAATAGTGAATGAAGTTTCCTTTCCCACTGCATCCTCATTGGCACTGGCTTCTCTAGGAACTTTTATACAGGCCATTCTCACTAGCTTTTATGAGAGGCTATTTCTTTGTCATTTTGCTTTTGTAGATAGACTTGACCTTTAATAGGTGTTAAAATTGCCATTTTTCTCTGCATCAATTGATATAATCAAGTGATTTTGATCCTTTCACTGATGTGGTGTAAGCTGAAGTGACCTGTAATATTGAACTATCTTCACTTCTCTGTGTTAATTCTCTCTTGATCATGATGTGTGATTCTTTGAAAGAATTGTTGAATTTGTTTTGGGATCTTTGCATTAGTGTTCATGAATGATGTTGGTCTATACAGTTTTCTTTTTGTCTTATATAAGTGTGGCTGAGATATATACACACACACTGTGTGTGTATTTGTTTTATCTGCTATACGTGTGGTTGCTGAGCTGTTGTAAGCTACTCTTTAACCTAATGATTGTTTCTCAGCCCTTTCCCTTCGAGCCCGTGTTTACCCTGACGATTCATATCTTTCCCTTAGAGCAGCAGGAAGTTGGGCCCACGTATCTGATCCATCTGGTCACTCCAGATGGCCTTTTGATTGGTGAGTTCACACCAGTGACATTAAGAGAAATAGTGGCAATAAAACCATTTATTGCCATCTCTTGATGTGCTTTCTGGGTGTTTGTGAAGTTAGTCTTTACTTCTTTGACTTTCCTTTATTTTTTCACTTTCCTTTATTTTCTCTTGCTCTGTTTCGATGTCTACCTCATCCACAGTGGTCAGATCCTACAAAACTCATCTTGGTGTATCTTCTGAGTATGTTTGTGTTGAGGTCACTGTGAAGTTTCCCTCTGAGTTTCCAGTTTCCTCTTAATTCAGAGGGAGGGAGTCTCATGATCACTCTTTGTTATTACTCTTCTTCTTCCCCACATTTTATGTTTTTATTGTCTTATTTACCTCAAGCAAGTTTTCCTTTGCCATTTACAGACCACTTTATGCTTTTTGCAGTACTACTTGAGTAGCCATGATTTCTTTCCAGTGTTACTTACTAGTAGAGCTTTGTGCCCACTTTGCATTTGAATGATGCAATGTTCTTCCTACCTGTCTATGTTGTGCATTATGTTGGTTATGTTGTGCCCTTCCTGCAGGCCTGTAATTTCCTATATGGCTCTGCTCTGTGACTTAACGGGGGTTCTCTCTTGTATTTTTTTCTTCTTGCTCTCAGGAATCTCTCTTTTGCTATTTTAATTACAGTGTTTCTTGGTGTTCTTCTATTAGGGTTTATTTTGTTTGGAACTCTGAGTTTCTTAGATCTGTTCTTATGAGTCAGTCCTTGGAATGGGAAAGTCCTCAGCTATAATTTATCCCGCCACTAATCTCCCCCCATCTCTCTTTCCTTTCCTTCATTAGCTCCTATAATGTGAACACGAATTTCTTTAGACTCTATCCCATATATAGCCCTTATGTTTTCTTCATTTTCCTTAATTCCTTTTCCTTCTTCTGTTCTTTATTGGTGGTTTTATGTATCTTATCCCTAAGCACACTGGTTCATTTCTCTGTTTCGTGATTCTAGCGCTGAGCTGTCTGTTTTCCTTATTTCCTCATGTTCTTCTGTTTAGTACAGAAGACATCTTATACTTTCTCTTTTCTGCCCCTTTGCCATTTGTATCAGAGAGTGTAGACAGTTCTTGAGTGCTTAGGGTACTTCCTGAACAATCACCTTCATTAATTCAGATGAATCTATTTTTTATTGTCTGGTCGGACATGAAGTCCGACTTTGGCTTTGTGCAGACTTTGAGACTGTGTATGGTTCATGCTCGTTGGTCCAACAGTGTAACTCTGTCTCTGTGTCACTTTATTGCTATTAGGAGTTGGCTATAGCAGTCTTATCATGTTGCCTGTCACTCTGGATGTGCCAGACCAGGCCGATCTGGGCTGCCTCCTGTGTACAGCCCGGAGTCCAGCTTCTATCTGTCTGCTGTTGGAAGGAGACCTGCCTGAGATAGTCTTAGTCTCTTACTTGTGTTTCTTGGTCCGACTCTGGGCTCTCATTTCGAAACCTGGGCCAGACCCTGTCTCTCCCCAGATCCCAGAGTCTTCCCAGACCCCAGCGTGCCCATACCCTAAGCTTGGACCCCAGAGCCTGCCTTCTCTGCTGCCTTCCCCAAACCCCAAAGCCCACCTCTCCCCAAACCCCAGCCTCTCTGCTTTGTTTTGTGGTCTTAATCTCTCCATTTGATGAGTTCCTCTAGGTATTTGCCGAGAGTGTCTCTCTTATAATTTTTTCCTGTTGTTTAGCAATTAATTTTCTGTTGTCTACTTCAGTATCCTTATTCATTAAGTTTGAACTATTCTCTCATTTTGATGGCAGTTTCTTTCAATTGCATTTGAGACTGTGGCGGGCAGTTGACGGTATGAGCATGATTCTAGTGAGGACCCAGACACATGGGCAATTTTACATGCATCTCTGTGTCCTGATGGGACCTTACATTTGGCTATTTCTTTCCCTATGATTTCAATTGAGAGGGGAAGTTTGGGCACCCTACTGAGACTGCCAGGTATTGTGTATGTCCAGGGTCCACACTAGACCTGTGGGACTCAGCAGTTGGGGCTATTCCTTCTTTTTGTGCAAGATGGAGAATTCTGGGTATTTTAGAAGGATGAGCAGAGAGCTCTGTGGTGTCCATAGACTATGGCAGGGCATGCTGTGACTAGCAAGAGAGATTAAAATGCCCTTTACCCTGCATGGCCTCTTCAGTACCCCTCTGCCCCCCCCCCCCTTCCTGGAGCTGTTGATTCATCTCAGTATGGGAAAGTGGAGGTCTGCCTAATATTTGCTGTTTTTTGCTTGGATCAGGGGGGTGTTATTTAAAGTTTACTCCCAGGACACTGTCCTTATCCTGACCCTCTGATCAATTCTTGGTGCATTTCTTTGCTCAATGGCGTTTCTGGGTCCTGTGACTCCAGTGTTCAGTTTGGGATGTAGGGATGGAAGGAATGTTCTGGGTCCCATCTCTCTCATTCATTAGTGTTGGGCTCTCTTCCACCTCCCTTTTCCCTCCAGACTTTCATAATGTTTCAGGTGATGTTTTATGTGCTATGTGCAGGACTTTCATGCTCACAGAGGGAAGAAGAGGGAAAGTACTTTATCTACCTAGATGCAGAACCCTCACAATTAAATATTCAGTGCTCCTAAAGAAGAGTGGATTTATTTTCAGCCACATCATGATCATTAAGATTCATGTACTAAGATTACCTTTACAGGACTAAAATTCCTTGAATGATTCCAATTCACAAATTTGTCACAAATTTCACTGGGTAGAATTGACTAGTCTCTCTGTCTGCTCCTGATGCTCATGTTGACAGTTCATGGATATCAGGTGAGTTCTTGGTTTGGATACAGGTTTCAGGAGATAACTGTGAGGTCCTTCCCAGGCTGTTTGATTCATTCTTCTGATGAATTTAATTTCTGCAGTGTAGATCACATGTTGACTATGGTGCTAATGTTAATAGTTCAGGTCATCACAACACCCAAGACCAAAGTTTCTCTGTTGCTTCAGACCTGTCTCCTCATTCTTTCCATTCATCTTCACTCACACCACCCTTCACCCACCCCCATTGGTTTCTCAGTTTTCTGACCCATGGCTGGTGTTGTAACCTGGGACCACAAACTTGCTCCATTTGACACACCTTGTTTTTTCTTTGTACTCGACCAGGTGCCTCTATCTTGTTGGATGGATTTTTTGCTTCCTTAGTAGAAGATTTTATACTTTCAGTCTTGGTTGCTTCTATGTATTGTCTTTAGGTGCTGTTGTTGACGTTATTGAAAGAGCCAGTGTCAGGCTACTTTGTGAAATGCAGCATGGCCTTGGGGTCTTATCAGGACAATGGCCTGTGAAGTGTGATGACCCTTGGGTACTACCTGGGACAATAGTAGTGGGATGACCATTGGGAACTGCCTGGGACCATGATCTCTGTAATGGAATGATCCTTGCGAATTGTCCAGGGTGATGGCAGTTAGACTTACCCTTTTTATTTCTTGTTGCTTTTCAAGCAGGCAGTCTGGAATGGATGAGGTAAAATTCTTTTTTTACTTCATTTAAAGAAAATGCATCACATAATTGACTAGAATACATTTGTCTCCAGAAAAGTGAGAGAAAATTATAAAAAAAATATAAAGAAAAATAAAAAAGAAGGGAAGAAAGTTTAAAAATAAAAAAAGAAAGAAAAATGAAAAAAGTACAGTAGCAAGCACATTTGTGAAAGTGATTGCATCTCCAATGAAGTCATGAATACAGTGGCAGAAGTTTAGTAAGCTCTTGTTGTTAGCTGTCTATTCTGTTATTTCGGTGTGTTCCTATCAGGATGACAATATCAAACAAATAAAGTTGTCCAGAAATTCAAAGCACTATTACTGATAGGGGCATGTTCTCAGCTGCCAGGCCTCCTGGAAGAAGGAAGATATGGGGGAGAGGGTGCCTTTACTTGCTCCAAAAAGCCTTGGTGAGATCAGCCACCAAACTGGCACTTCTGAAGTATGGTCAGATTGGTTTTCCCCAAGAGAATCATAGTGGGTCAGTGATGAGGCAGAGTCATTGGGAAACAGTGATTCTAGAATTTTAGAGGCAGTGGGCATGGCTTTGGCAGGACTGAGGCTGGGCACACCCATTAGATGAGGCAGATACATTTTTTTAATCTTATTTTTTTGAAACAATTGTGATCTACAGAGTTCTTAGTTGAAATTCAGATACACAATGAGTCAGAGGCATTCCCACAGTCTCCTTCCACCAATGAAACCAGAGTGCATCCTATACCACCACCCTTTGCCCCTGGCCTGCCAGTATAATAGGACTCTTTAAGTTTAGGTTGTTCAAGTTTAGGTCTTGCTTCTTTTATTGTTGACTTTGGCTTGGAGATTTAGTTTGTCCTTATTTATTTTCCCCACCAATGCATCTGAGAGCACTTGGCACCTGGTCCCCAGCCTTCCTTAATCACTTTCTTCTTAGTTTTATAGAAAAATGTGGGAATATGTGGTAAAACAAAGTAATCAGTGTCTCAAGGTTCTATGAAAAAAAAAAAAGGTAGGAGCCCCAATTTAAAAGATAAGAATAATAAAAAAAAGATGTGTATGGCAGTTTTTTTTTTTTTTTTTTTGGCATAGGCACAGCAAAATATGGGGAAAATAGAAAGGAAAAACCTTTGACCTAAACCAGGGAGACTTTACCCATGAAGCATCCTGCCAAAGACTACAGGTTCTGGGCATACTAAGTTATCTAATCCCAAAGTCTTTTTCTGTGGTCTCAGTAAAAGTTCTTCATAATCAAGGTTGTCATGGTCAGATTTCTATAGTTAGAGATCCTGGTTTTTGTACAGATCCTATGTCAAAGTCAGGGTTACATGGAGCATCTTCTTGTTTCCTCTCACCATTAGGTGGCAATGCGGAGAACCCTGCCCTGAGAGGAAGTTGTTGCTATTTCCAAGTCATCAGGGTGTCATATGAACCTACTCTGGAGCAAGTCAATGCAAGGGCAGCTTTAGAGCCTTCTTTGGTAGAAATCCAATTCCTGGTCCTGGTGTAGAAAATCGTTATGGTTTTCACTTGTGTACACACATAAGATTCCCCCATTTTAATGTGCTTGTGCAAAAAGGAAAAATATCACATGGTACTACTGGTGCATATGGGGTTAAAATAATAAGCTAAACAATCCTGATAACCTGGTTCTAATATGAACTTAGAACCCAAGAGAAACTTGTCTACTAGAATTTTCTACTCAATAGATTAAAAAAAAAGGAATGGTGAAAATGAGACAGATCTTTTGATTGGCGAGTTCATACGAGTGATGTGAACTGAAATGATGCAGCCAGTGAGAGAACTGCATGACTTCAGGCAGAGATGTATGCTAAGAGTGTGGTGTCCCAGGGAGGAAACTGAGGCTCAGGAGGATGCAGGAGACTTGGGGATGAGCACAGTGTCTCTGGAAAAGGGCCAGTAGTCTCCAAAGCTGGTCACCCCTGGGAAAGCAGGGACCTGTGTCTGTTCAGGGATATGGTATTTCATGGTTCATCCAAGGGCCCTTTTGGGGAAGTCAGTCAGTGCTATAGGGAGGGAGAGGGAAGGATTCCACAGACATGCTGGATGTTTGGGGGCATCAGGACAGGGCACGTAGATTGCAGCCTGGGCCTGAGCATGGTCTATAAAGCTTCTGGAATAGGCTGAATCCTGGCAGTTGCATATGGGGAAGAACCCCAGTCACTTAGGTCAGCCTCTCAGCACAGCCTAGTGGGGTGCACCACTAGGTCCTCTTAGGTCAGATCCTTATCATAGCCTAGTGGGGAGCAGCATGGTCTCTTTTCTTCCAGGAGCGGCTGCTCATGAGCCTGCTGCCCCGAAATGTTGCCATGGAGATGAAAGAGGACTTCCTGAAGCCCCCAGAGAGGATCTTCCACAAGATCTACATCCAGCGGCACGACAATGTGAGGTAGGGCTGGCCAGGCTGTGGAGGGTCTGTGGAGCAAAGGTGAGGGGATGAATGAGGTAGAAGTGAAGGAAGTGGGGGTGATGGTGGAGGTGATAGGATGCAGGTGGTGGAGGTGAGGGAGGTGAGAGGATGGAGGAGGTGAGGGTGGTGGAGATTGATGGTGGGTGGTAGATGCTGGAGGAGATGGTGAGGAGGCAGAAGATGAGGTGGAGTTGATGGTGGAGGTGATGGTTGGGTGGTGGATGCTGGAGAGAATGATGAGGAGATGGAGGTGAAGGTACTTTTTAGACTCGAGAATATTCCCCTGCACCAGGGGCAGCAGTCTGGGACACCCAAATCTGATTCTCTGGGGGCTGTCAGGCCTGAACACTTGCAGACTCCCTCTTCTCTCACCCAGGCCTTTGTCTTCTCATTCCACAGGCTGGGAACCTGCCTGAGTAACCCACTTGCTCTTGGCACTCAGGGACTTGCTTGTTTAGATAGATTCTGTTAGAAACAATATTTTTTGGGCTACACCTGGCAGCATTCAGGGTTTACTCCTGGATCAGGAATCACTCTGGTGGTGCTCAGGAGACCATCTGGGATGCTGGGGATCAAACCAGGTTGGTCCTGTGCAAGGCAAGCATCCTCCCTGCTGGTCTATTCCTCCAGCCCTTATTACTTAGTATTTAAAAATTATTTTAGATTTGTCAATAGGATTTTCTTTTCTTTTTTGGTTTTTCGGGCCACACCCATTTGATGCTCAGGGGTTACTCCTGGCTAAGCGCTCAGAAATTGCCCCTGGCTTGGGGGACCATATGGGACACTGGGGATAGAACTGCAGTCCTTCCTTGGCTAGCGCTTGCAAGGCAGACACCTTATGTCTAGCGCCACCTCGCCGGCCCCGGGATTTTCTTTTCTTTTAAGGCATTTATTAAAGTGTCATGAATTACAAAGTTGTTCATAGTTGAGTTTCAGACATACAGTGTTCCAGCACCTGCTCAGGACCCCTCGAAACACATTGCATGATATTAAATTATGTATTTTCTTTCCATGCACTCAGAACAATGGAGACTTCAATAGCACAGACTTGCTCTATATTGGGGAGCAACTACATGCTGGGCCAGTGGCTCTGTGCCCATATCCTGTCCATTCCCCAATGGGTCTAGGGAATTCCAGGGTCCTATTCCTATTCCTGCACTCACTAGTTGGTGGCAGAAGGGAAGAGAAGGCAGGAATGGCCACTTGTTAGAGCCAATCAAATTCCCTATGAGAGAGGATTAGAAACAGTGTTTAATTAAGGGAGAGACAAAGCAGGTAGTCCAGGGGTCTTACAATCAGCCTAAGTGGGGAAGGGGGAGCAATTAAATAACAGCCTGTTCCTGAGGATTATAGGGAATACCAATGATATGTTAAATTAGCCATTCTTTGCAAAATTATCAAAAAGTTTTATTAGTGCAGGCTGCACCATTATCAGTTTTGGTGGTATTGGGAATATCATGACAGAAAAAACATTGAAATAAAAAGGAACAAATGGCTTTAGCTCTTTCTGAAGTCAAAGGACAGCCCATATAAAATGAGAGTAAGTATCAATAACTACATGTAGAAATGCTTTGTTTGGGAAAGGTTAATATGAGTGATATTCATTGGCCAGAATTCATTTGTCTGCAGACCTCAGGGGTTAGCTGTGGCCACATAGGACACAAAGGGACACAAATAGTACAAGTACAGACAATATATCTGTCTTGTCTTAGTGGAATGCAATAGTGTACATGAAGGCTATGGGCATTTGTGTGTATAGAATTATACTCTTCTACAGGTGACAAAGGGACACAAATAGTACAAGTACAGACAATTTATCTGGCTTGTCTTAGTGGGATGCAATAGTGTACATGAAGGCTATGGGCATTTGTGTGTATATACTCTTCTACAGGTGATTTAAATATTGGAATTTCTTTAATCCAATTTGATATGACCTTTTAGCATAGTGTTAGATGGAGTTCTGAGTTCCATATTTTGCATGTGGTTGGCCAGTTGAACCAACACCACTTGTTTGAAAAGGCTTTCATTGCTCCATTTTGTGTTTATTGCCCCTTTATACAAGATTAATTGATTTTCTGTCTGGGGTCATTTTGAATACTCAAGTCTATTCCATTTACTTGAGAATCTGTCTTTATTCCAAAACCATGTTGTTTTAATGACCATTGCTTTATAATACAATTTAAAGTTTGGGAAAGTGATGCCTCCCATTTTCTTTCTCCTAAGAGTTTCTCAGCTATTCATGGATGTTTATTGTTCCAAATGAATTTCAGGAGTGTTTGATCCACTTCTTTGAAGAATGTCATGGGTATCCTTAGAGGAATCACATTAAATCTGTACAATGCTTTGGAAAGTATTGCCATTTTAATTATGTTAATCCTCCCAATCCATGAACAGAGTGTATGTCTCCATTTTATTGTGTCCTCTTTTATTCTTGAGGCAGTGTTTTGTAGTTTTCTTTGTATAGGTTCTTCACATTTTTGGTTAAGTTGACTCCAAGGTATTTGAGTTTTTGTGGTGCTATTGTGAATAGGATTGTTTTTTAATGTCTGTTTTGTCTCTGTCAATATTTGTGTATAAAAAGTTCATTATTTTTGCGTATTAATTTTGAAGCATGCCATTTTGCTATATAAATCTATTGTTTTCGGAAGCTTTTGGGTAGTCTTTAGAAAGTATTGCCATTTTAATGATATTAATCCTTCCAATTCAAACAGGGTGTATGTATTCATTTTCTTGTGTCCTCTTATTTCTTGAAACAGTGTTTTGTAGTTTTCTTTGTATAGCTCATTCAACATTTTAGATAAATTGCTTTCAAGTTATTTGAGTTTCTGTGGTACTATTATGTATGTTATTGCTTTTAATGTCTTTTTCTTTTTTATTATTTATATACAAAAATTTATTGATTTTTGCATGTTAATTTTTAGCCAACTACTCTGATATACTATTGTTTCTAGAAGCTTTTTGGCACAGTCTTTTGTATTTTCTAAATACAATGTCTTTTTTTTTTTTTTTGTGGTTTTTGGGTCACACCCAGCAGTGCTCAGGGGTTATTCCTGGCTCTAGGCTCAGAAATTGCTCCTGGCAGGCACAGGGGACCATATGGGACACCGGGATTCAAACCGATGACCTCCTGCATGAAAGGCAAATGCCTTACCTCCATGCTATCTCTCCGCGGCCCCCACCCTAAATACAATGTCTAAATGTAATCTGCAAACAGCAAGAGCTTGACTTTTTCCACTTTTTCCTTTCCTATCTGGATTCCCTTGATATCATTTTCTTGCCTGATTGCTATGTTAAGTACTTCCAGTACTAAGTTGATTAGGAGTAGCTAGAGGGGACAGCTTTGTCTTGTGCCAGATTTTAGAGGAAAAGCTTTTTTTTTCCCCATTGAGTATATTTGCATGGGCTTGTGGTAAACAGCCCTGACTATATATATGTGTGTGTATATGTATATATATATATGTATATATACATATATATTTTGGATTTGGGCCACACCCAGTGACATTCAGGGGTTACTCCTGGCTATTTGATCAGAAATTGCTTGGGGCTGGAGACATAGCATGGAGGTAAGGCATTTGCCTTTCATGCAGGAGGTCATCCGTTTGAATCCTGGTGTCCCATATAGTCCCTTGTGCCTGCCAGGAGCAATTTCTGAGCCTGGAGCCAGGAATAACCCCTGAGCACTGCTGGGTGTGACCCAAAAACCACACACACACACACACACACACACAAAAGAAATTGCTCCTGGCATGGGGGACCATATGGGACATTGGGGGATTGAACCACAGTCTATCCTGGGTCATCCGTGTGCAAGGCAAACACCCTACTACTGTTCCATCACTCTGGCCCCTGCCCTGACTATATTTGAGAAAAGTTTTTTCCATTCCCATCTTGTTAAGACTTTTTATCATGAAGAGGCATTGGAACTTAGCAAATGTTTTTTTCTGCATCAATTCATTCTGATATTAATTTTTAATTTTCCTTGTCTTGATATGGTGTATTATATTGATTGATTGATTTATGTTTGTTAAATCATCCTTGCATCTTTGGAATGAATCTCGGTCTTGGTCTATTACCTTCTTTATTAAACGTTGGATCCTACTTACTAGAATTTTGTTCAGGATCTTTGCATAAATATTAGAATTTAATCATCAGGAAATGTATCATATTCTGGTTGGTTTTCATTCTGGTTGACCTATCAGGGTTGTCAGGGCAATGTTGAAGTCTTCCACTATTATTGTGTTGTTATTGGTATCTTCAAATCTATGAGCAATTGTTCTGTAGTTTTCTGTTTTTGTGACATCTCTGTCTGCTTTTTGTATCAGGGTTGTTATCTTTGTAAAAATTATTTGGGAGTGTTTCTGTTTCTTCAATTTTCTGAAAGAGCCTTTAAAGGATTAGTAGTATGTCCTCTTGAAAGGTTTAAAAGAATTTGCTAGTGAGGGGCCGGAGAGATAGCATGGCGGTAGGGCGTTTGCCTTGCATGCAGAAGTACGGTGGTTTGAATCCTGGCATCCCATATGGTGCTCCGAACCTGCCAAGAGTGATTTCTGAGCATAGATCCAGGAGTAACCCCTGAGCGCTGCTGGGTGTGACCCAAAAATCAAAAAACAAAACAAAAACAAACACAAAAACAAAAAAAAGAAAGAAAAAAAGAAAGAAAGGAAAAGAATTTGCTAGTGAATCATATGGGCCCGGGCTTTTGTTTCTGGGAAGACTTGACTACCATTTTAATCCCCTCGTTTTCACTTCTCATTTATTTTTTAAGTGGTTTATTGATCCTGCCTATTTTTTTCAAAGAACCAACTCTTGCTTTCATTGGTCTTTGGATTGTTTTTTTGGGTTTCCAATTTATTAATTTCTGTTCTGAGATTCATTATTTCCTTCTGTCTACCTATTTTTGGTAGACAAAATATTGTTGATTGTTTTTTAATTATTATTATTTATTTATTTATTTATTTTTGGATTTTGGTCACACCGGCAGCACTCAGGGGCTACTCCTGGCTCTATGCTCAGAAATCGCCCCTGGCAGGCTCGAGGGACCATATTGGACACCAGGATTTGAACCACCATCCTTCTGCATGCAAGGCAAACACCTTACCGCTGTGCTATCTCTCTGGCTCCGATTGTCTTTAAATTTAAATTTTTTTTGTTTTTTGTTTTTGGGTCACACCCAGCAACACTCAGGGGTTACTCCTGACTCCACGCTCAAAAATCACTCCTGGCAGGCTCGGGGGACCATATAGGATGCCAGGATTCGAACCAATGACCTGCATGAAAGGCAAACGCCTTACCTCCATGCTATCTCTCCAGCCCCTTAAATTTGAATTTCAATGACCATGTAACTTTTTTAAGATGTTAAAACTGGTGTAATAAGAACTGGAGAGATAGCATGGAGGCAGGGCGTTTGCCTTGCATGCAGAAGGTTAGTGGTTCAAATCCTGGCATTCCATATGGTCCCCGAGCCTGTCAGGAGTAACACCTGAGCGCTGCCGGGTGTGACCCCAAAACCAAAAAAACAAAACAAAAACAAAAACAAACAAACCACCACCACAACAAAAAACCTGGTGTAATAGCTCAATAAATAAGTATTACAGATTTTAGTAGGGATGAAGGAGGAAATATTCAGAACCCTTCACTGGAATTCCCCCCAACTTTATCATAGTGGACTAATGATGTGCTTTGAAGATGTGATTAGTTAGTGACACCAGCTTGATGGATATTTCTGTACCAAAGCTCATTGAATTATCTGGTCCCCTGGGCTGATGAAGAACCATTAGGTGAGGAGCACTGGCATCATTCCGGGTGATGTTCTTCAACTGATTGACCAATCTATCAGGTCTCGGAGCTACAACAGCTGTTCAGATATGCCACATCATCTTGATTCAGCCTTGGGAGATTATAGGAGTCCAAGAATTTATCCGTTTCTTCCAGATTATCTTGTTTTCTGCCATAGAGCTTCTCAAAGTAATCTCTGATTACTCTTTGAATTTCTGTAGTGTCTGTAGTAATCTCCCTTTTTTCATGTCTCATTCAGTTTATTAAGTTTCTATTTCTTTTTTTGTGAGTATTCCTAGAAGTTTATCAGTTTGTTTATTTTTTTAAAGAACCAACTCTTTTTTTTCCAATAATTTTTATTGTGATCAAAGTGAATTACACATCTTTCACAGTAATATTTTAGGTACATGGTGACATTGAATCAGGGGAATTCCCACCACCAGTGTTGTTCTCCACCCCTGTTCCCAGCATGCATCCCATATTCTTCCCCTGTGTCCCCGGGCTGCTAATATAAGTGGTCCCCTCTGTGTCTAGTATGTTATAGATTGGGTATTGATTCTGTTGTCGTTGGCTTTAGATTTGGTGTTTAAGTCTGATCATTTTTTTTATTTCTACTCAATGTTCATATGACTGTTTGGTCTTGGTACCACATACATTTCCCTCCTCAATTTAATAGGCAGAGCAAGATTATTCAGGTTACGTGCAAAGAACCAACTTTTTTTTTAGAACCAACTCTTGCTTTCATTGATCTTTAGATTGATTTATGGGTTTCCTGTTTATTAATTTCTATTCTGAGATTTATTATTTCCTTCTGTATACCTATTTTTGATTCATTTTGTTGATCATTTAAAATTTTTTAAGTTGTACATTAAGTTTTTTTTTTGGGGGGGGGCACACCCATTTGATGCTCAGGGGTTACTCCTGGCACTCAGAAATTGCCCCTGGCTTGGGGGAACCATATGGGATGCTGGGAGATCAAACTGTGGTCCATCCTAGGCTAGTGCTTGCAAGGAAGATGCCTTACCTCTGGTGCCACCTCTCCAGCCCCATGTGCATTAAGTTTTTTTTTTTGTTTTTTGTTTTTGTTTTCTGTTTTTTGTTTTTTGGGCCACACCTGATAACGCTCAGGGGTGACTCCTGGCTATGCGTTCAGAAATCACTCCTGACTTGGGGGATCATATGGGACGCCGGGGGATCAAACCGTGGTCCATCCTAGGCTAGTGCTGGCAAGGCTTACCTCTAGCGCCAATGTGCTGGCCTCTGCATTAAATTTTTTATTAGATTTTTCCTTCCTGATGAATGCCTGCAAAACTATAAAATTTCCTTTTAATACTTCTTTTACTGTGCCCCACAAATTGTAGTAATTCATATCTTCATTTTCATTTGTTTCCAAGAATCTTTTGATTTCCTCTTTGATTTGTCTCTAACCCACTCACTGTTCAGTAGTGAGCTGTTTAATTTCTAGGTGTTAAAATTTTTTGTCTGTGTCCGTTTGTAACTCACTTCTAGTTTTAGTGCATGATATGAGAAGGTAATCAATACAGTTTGTATCCTCTTGATTTTATGGAGGTATATTTTGTGCCCCAGCATGTGATATATCTTGGAGAATGTACATATGCATTGGAGAAAAATGTATATTCAGCTTTTTTTGGGATGGAGATAACTATATAGCTCTACCAGGCCACTTTCTTCCATTTTTCCCTTCAGAACCAGTATATCCTTGTTGAATTTCAGTGTTATTGATCTATCAGGGTTGACAGGATGGTTTTGAAGTCTTCCACTATTATTGTGTTGTTATTGATATTTTTCTTCAAAATCTATCAGCAATTGCTTGAAAAGTTTTGCTGGTCTTTTATTGGGTGCATATATGTTTACAAGTATGATTTCTTCCTATCATACATATCCCTTGATTATCAAAAAATATCCATGTCTATCTTTGACAACCTTATTAAGCTTAAAGTATGTGTTGTCTGATATTAGTATGGCCAACCCAGCTTTTTTAAAGGAGCTGTTTGCTTGAATGACTGTCTTCCAATCTTTGACTTTATGTTTGCGCTGACTATTCCATTGTTTCTTGAAGGCAGAAAATGTTGGATTAAACATTTTGATCCATTTTGCCACTCTGTGCCTCTTGATTGCATTTAGTCTCTCTGTTGAGAAAGATGATTGTTATGGGATTAAGTGTCATCCTATTGTAGGAATTTCATGTGTTTGTTGGGTCTGCCTTGGATTAGAATAGATCCTTCAGCTCTTCTTTTAAGGTTGGTTTTGAGTTTGTAAAGTTTCTGAGCTGTTTATCTGTGAAGCTGTGTATCCTTCCTTCAAACCTGAATAAAAGTCTGGCTGGATGATGTGAAGCAGTAATTTCATTGAGTTTTGTCACTTTATCCTACTACTGCCCTTGGGCCTTGAGAATTGCTTGTGATAAATATGCTGTAAATCTTAAGGCTGTCTCTTTGAATATAATTCCTCTTTTTGATTGTACTGCTTTCAGTATTCTATCCCTCTCTGTTATTTTCATTATTGTTCCTATTATGTGCCTTGAGGTGTTTTCTTTGGATCTCTTTTAGCTGTACTCTTTGGGCATCCAGAATATGATTGCATTCACTCTTTAGTTCAGGGGATTTTTCAGCAACGATGTCTTTGATTGTTGGTTCTTCATCAGTGTTTTCTTCGTGGGTCTCTGGGACCCCAATGATTCTTAAGTTGTTTCTATTGAGTTTATCCTAGAGTTCCTTTATCATCTATTCACTTTCTTTGAAGACTTTCCCAGCTTCTTTTGTTGTATGAAGTGATTATGCAGCTCATCTTCTATATCACTGATTCTGTCCTCAGTGGCTATTACTCTGCTGGTTAGGCTTTTCAGTGAGTTTTTATTTCGCCCATCATGTTTTTCAGCCCTGATATATATGTATATATGTATATTTTTTGGGGGCGGGGGATTTGGGCCACACCCAGTGATACTCAGGGGTTACTCCTGGCTATGCACTCAGAAATCACTCCTGGCTTAGGGGACCATATGGGACGCTGGGGGATCAAACCCAGTTCGTCCTAGGTCAGCCATGTGCAAGGCAAATGCTCTATTGCTGTGCCATCACTCTGGCCCCAGCCCTGATATTTCTGTTTGAAGTTTATCATTTCTACTCTCATATTCTTTTGAGTCTTCTGTGCTGTCTGTTCCATTGTTTCTTAAGCTCGTTGAACATTCATGATATTTCCTCTCTAAAGTCCTGATCAGAAATGTTATGCAGGTGGCAGGTGTTGATTGAGACTCCAGAACGAGCTTCTTCAGTCACAAGGTGTGGTGAGGTTCTGTGTAGGTGTCTTATTGTGAACTTTGATAAATTATACTGTTATTATGTATCGTGGTACAGCTCCTTGACCGGAAGAAATACACAGCCACAGAATAAAGCGGAGTGTTGCTGGTCTTACACTCAACTGAACTCAAGCTGGGGATTTCCCGTCCCTCCCAACTACACCCACAGGCAGCAGGGTCTGGATTCACATACCCATACCAGAGATTAATCCAATCTCTGGCCACTGCTCATAATGATGCTCTTGCTGGTTTCAAATTCAGCTGAATTTAAGCTGGGGATTTTCCCCCAAACTCTGCTCACAACCAATGGGCAGCCAGGTCTGTGTTCATGTACCTCTACTGGAAATTAATCTAATCTCTGGCCACTACTCATAGCTGTACTCAACTGAACACAAGCTGAGGATTTTTCCCCAAAAACCAGCATTAATTTTTTTAAGGACATAGAATATGGTAAAATGTTGTCATTAATTTTTTTTGATGCAGGGCCGGAGAGATAGCATGAAGATAGGGTGTTTGCCTTGCATGCAGAAGGATGGTGGTTCGAATCCCGGCATCTCATATGGTCCCTCGAGCCTGCTAGGAGTGATTTCTGAGCTTAGAGTCAGGAGTAAACTCTGAGCACTGCCGGGTGTGACCCAAAAACCAAAAATAATTTTTTTCTTTGATGCTAGCATGGATTTAATTCACCAAGGGATTATGGCCTTGATCCAAAATGGAATCATGGCTTTGATTCATAGGATCACAATCTTGATTTTCCAGAGGATCATTACTCTTAGTTCAGGTCCCTGTTCTGGGTGCCAATCTGTCAGGGCCAATCAAAACTTCAATGAGAAATGGTTATAAATAGGGTTTAATTAAGGGAGAGACACAGTTAGGAGACCAAGAGCCTTACAGCAAGCCCCCTAGTTTGAGAGAGAGAGAGAGAGAGAGAGAGAGAGAGAGAGAGAGAGAGAGAGAGAGAGAGAGAGAGAGAGAGGGGGGGGGGCGGAGAGATAGCCCAGCGGCGTTTGCCTTGCAAGCAGCCGATCCAGGACCAAAGGTGGTTGGTTCGAATCCTAGTGTCCCATATGGTCCCCCGTGCCTGCCAGGAGCTATTTCTGAGCAGACAGCCAGGAGTAACCCCTGAGCACTGCCAGGTGTGGCCCAAAAACAAGAGAGAGAGAGAGAGAGAGAGAGAGAGAGAGAGGTCAGCCGAGAGAGAGAGAGAGAGAGAGAGAGAGAGAGGTCTAAGGTTGGAATCAGGGCAAGAGGTCAGCCGAGAGAGAGAGAGAGAGAGAGAGAGAGAGAGAGAGAGAGAGAGGTCTAAGGTTGGAATCAGGGCAAGAGGTCAGCCAAGAGAGAGAGAGAGAGAGAGAGAGAGAGAGAGAGAGAGAGAGGTCTAAGGTTGGAATCAGGGCAAGAGGTCAGCCAAGGGAAAGCAGTAAGAGCAGAGAGAGAGAGAGAGAGAGAGAGAGAGAGAGAGAGAGAGAGAGAGAGAGAGAGAGAGAGAGAGAGAGAGAGAGAGATCTAAGGTTGGAATCAGGGCAAGAGGTCAGCCAAGGGAAAGCAGTAAGAGCAGGGAGTCCAACAGGCAGTTTCTCTAGCAATCTGGCAGTGGGCATCCTCCCAGCACTTCTGCCCAGCCTTATATACCCCAGGCCAACTGTCCTTTGAGGGTAGTTATAAGGGGTGCCTCATAACTGACATTTTCACCTTCAAAATGACAGAGTATGCTTATGGCTGGCCAGGGGCCATTAGAGTCTCTGTTTACTTATAGAGGCTTACTTCTTAAAACACATCTCTTTGTTCATAGCCACAGTAACTATAGCTGTGGGATGGCTAGTTCATGAGGCTGAGACCCCCCCCCCCACTGTTTAGGGCCACTATGTTCCTAGATAGTGTCCAGTGGTTCCTTAGCTCTGCCTGTATCCTAAAGTTATGAACCTCTCTATGTCCTGGGAATCATCAGCAAAAAGTAAGAGCCAATAGCAGGGGCCCCACATATGAGTGAAATTCAGTTTTTCCACCTGTAAAAAGGAGCAGCAAAGTCTGTTTTTCCAGCCCATCTGGGGGAACTAATGGCCCAACTCACCTCAGCATGACTTGTAAAGGTTTCCTGGGGCAGTCCTGAGGCAGGGACAAGTTTGGGGAGCAGGCAGTCAGTGCCCCTTTCTCTTGCAGCATCCTCTTCGCCGACATTGTGGGCTTCACGGGTCTGGCCTCGCAGTGCACCGCCCAGGAGCTGGTGAAACTTCTCAATGAACTCTTCGGCAAGTTTGATGAACTGGCCACGGTAGGTGCCTCTGTGCCCATGAAGGGCAGACGACACAGTTGGGTCCCCATGTTGGAGGCCTTGGATAAAAAGGTCATGATGGGATTAACTCATACATAGGTCCAGGTTTGGGACCTGAGTATTATGTTCTCTGGAGGAGAAAGAAACATGGCATGGCCAGGTCTATGGGAAGATGCCCAGCTGCTTTTTGTCTACTGGTCCTGGAGCTCCTTGGCTGAGTCAGGCCTTGGTAGAGGAATCTGAGGACAAGCTCTGATGGACCTGACCAGATCTGACGATCCTTTCTCTAGGCCCAAGATCCCTAGCCTGAAACTGGCCTGTAGGAGCTAGTATCACCCCACAATGCAGGACCCTGTGATTCTGTCTCTGGACTCAACATGTGAGTCTGGCCAAGGTCCAGTCACAGTAGCTGAAAACTGCTAGGGTTGATTACACTCCAAACCCCCTTTCTGTTCTTTAAGGACGGTGCCAAAGAATACTCATTGCTTTAGATAAAGGGAGATAACAGGGAATGGACCTCTGCTCAGTACAGTACTTTATCAGGGGCAACTGCAACTCAGGGTCAGAAGAAGAAACTGTACATCTCCATTCCCCATGCATGAGGGAGGTACTCCAGGTGTGCCTTGTGTAAGAATGAGAACTGTGGAGAAGGGTATTTGACAGAAAAACGGATGTACTGGACAATAATACTGGACCCACTGTTGGTCCTTGGCCTGAAACTGAAATGAACCATTGTGTCTGCAGGGCCTTGAGATTAAGTGTGGGTGAAGACAGACACTGTGAGTTAAGTGTAGGTGTAGATAGACACGGGTTTGAGTGTGGGTGCAGACAGAGACTTGTGGTTGAGTGCAGGTGAGATAGACATTGGGGGTTGAGTGTATGTATAAACAGACACTTGGGGGTTGAAAGTAGGTGTGAAAAGACACTTGGGGATTGAGTGTGGGTATGGAAAGACACTTGGGGGTTGAATGTGGGTGTGGAAAAAACTTGGGGGTTGAGTGTAGAAGAGACAGGCACTTGGGGGTTGAGTGTATCTGTAGACAGTCATTTGGATGTTGAGTGTATGTGTAGATACTGGGGGTTGCAGTGTGGCGTATACAGAAACTTGGGGGGTGGAGTGTGAGTGTAGAAAGACACTTGGGTGGAATATGGATTTAGATAGACCCTTGGGATTGTGTGCATATGGACAGGTATTTGGGGGTTGAGTGCTGGTGTAGATAGACTTGGGGTTGTGTTATGTAGACCAGTGTTTTTCAACCTTTTTGTGCAAAGGTACACTTTTTTCATGAAAAAAAAAAATCACGAGGAACACCACCATTAGAAAAAGTTAAAAAAAGTTGGACTCTGAGCCTATATTGATTATATATAAAGTAATTCTCTTGAATAGGAATCAAATAAGCACAAAGAAATTATTTTATAATTACTTTATTGTGAAGTAATATAATGATTGGTCTATTTGTTAGCCAGAGCCGCATGTTATAGATGAAATTGGAATTTTTTTCCATGGCACCCCAGACAATATCTCACAGCACGCTAGTGTGCCACGGCACAATGGTTGAAAAATGCTGGTGTAGACAGACTTTGGGAGGTGGAGCGTGGGTATAGACAGACAATTGGGGTTCATTGTGGGTGTATAAAGATACTTGAGAATGGATTTTGGATGTAGATAGACACTGTGGTTGTAGATTTACACTTGGTGATTAAATGTGGGTATTGAAAGACACTTGGGGTTGAGGGTGAGTGCAGACAGAAATTGGTGGCTGAGTGTATGTATAGATAGACATTGGGGGTAGAGTATTCATGTAGATAGGCACTGGGGGTGGAGTTTGGGTGTAAACAGACAGTTGGAGGTGGATTGTGGGGATAGACAACATTGGGGGTTTGAGTGTGGGTATAGATAAGCACAGGCATATGGAGTGTGGTATAGACAGACCCTGGGGAGTGGAGTGTGGTGTAGACAGACAGTAGGGGGCTGAATTGTGTGTAGACTGGATGTTGAGATTAGGTGTAGACGGACACTGGAGGGTTGTGTTGGGTATAGACAGACACTTGAGGGATAAGTGTGTATGTACAGACACTGGGGGTTTACTTTGTGTATAGAGAGACAATTGTGGGTTGTGTTTCTGTAGACAGACATTTGGGGATTCAATGTGGGTGTGGACAGACACTGATGTTGAGTATGGGTATAAACAGAACGTGGTGGTGGAGTGTGGTTAAGTGTGTGTGTGGCCAGATACTTGTCGTTGAGTTTGGGTTTGGGTGTTGCCAGACACTAGAGGGTTGATTCTGTGTAGACAGACTCTTGAAGTGTGGGTGTAAACAGACACTTGGAAGTTTGTTATGGGTATAGAAAAACACTTGCAGTTAAGGGTCTGTGTAGACAGGACTGGTGGGTGTAGACAGACATTATTGATTGAGTGTGGGTGTGGACAGATATTTGGAGTTTTGTTGTGGGTATAAAAAGACATTTATTTTTTTAGTGTGGGCGTGGACAGGCACTTGGAGTTTGAGTGTGGGCATAGGAAGACACTGAAGATTGAGTGTGTAGACCAACACTGAGGGGGTTCTTGTGGATGTAGACAGACACTGGAGATGGTGGAGTGTGGGTATAGGTATTCACAGAGGGATGATATGTGGGTCTAGAGAGAAAATCGGGAATAGAGTGTGGGTGTAGAGAGAAACTTAAGGTTGATTGTGATTGTAGCTAGAACTGGGTGTTGAATGTGGTCATACATGACAGTAGGCAATTCAGTGAGTCTAGACATATACTGGATTTGGAGTATGGGTGTAGAAGACACTTGTGTGGTGTGTTGGTGAAAACAGACACTTGGGCATTGAATGTAGGTGTGGAAAGGCAGTTTGGACTAAGTGCGCATGTAAATAGACACATGAGGTGGAGTATGGGAGTAGAATGACACATGTGTCTGGGTTGCTGGTGTTGATAGAGACTTGAAGATTGAGTGCTAGTGTAGAGAGAAACTTGAAGTTGAGTGTCAGTATAGACATACATTTGTATGTGGAGTGTGGGCATAGACAAACTTGTGGGTAAAGTGTGGGTGTAAAAAGACACTTGGGTTTGAATTGTGGTTGCAGATAAACACGTGAGTTTTGAGTTTGTGTGTGGACAGATTCTTGGAGCTGAATTATGATGTAGACAGTGACTTGTGGTTGAGTTTTGTGTAGACACTTGACTTTGAGAATGGATGTAGATAGAACTTGGGGAATTGAGTGTGAGTATAGATAGGCATTGGTCATTAAGTGTGGGTATATACATACACTGGGGGTACAGGGTACAGGTGGGGTAGGTAGACAATTGGGGTTGGAGTGTAGTTATAGACAGATACTTGGGGTTGAGGGTAGGTGTAGACAAACTGGGCTGTTGAGTGTGGGTATATACAGATATTAGTGGTTGATTGTGAGTATAGGCTAACACTGGGGATGGAGTGTGGGTGTAGGCAGACAGCCAGGAGTGGACTGTGAGAGTAGACTGACACTGGGGAGTGGGTGTGGTTGTAGATACATTCTAGGGAATTGATTTTGTGTGTAGAGAGACACTTTCAATTGAGTTTTGGTGTGGACTGACAATGAGGGGTTGAGTTTGGTATAGATAGATACTTCGGGATTGAGAGCATTGTAGACAGTGACTTGGATGTTGAGAACCTGATTTGAGTGAATATGTAGAGAAAAACTTAGGGTTGAGTGTGTGTGTGTGTGTAGAGACACTTCTTGATTGAGTGAGTTTACATAGACACTTGAGGGTTTAGTGTGCATGTGGAGAGACACTTGAGAGTTGATTTTTGGGTGTAGACAAACACTTGACAGTTGAGTATAGGTGTAGACATACATCTTGGTGGTTGAATTGGGTCTGAAAAGACACTTGAGGGTTGAGTGTGATGTAGACAGACATTTTATGGCTGAATGTGTGTGTGGACAAACTTGGTGGTTAATTGTGGGTATAGACTGAGACTGGGGGTAGAAGTGGGTATAGATAGACACTTGGGGTGAAGTGTGTGTAGAGACAGACATTTGGGTTGATTGTCAGAGTAGACACACTGGGATGGAGTGTGGGTGTAGACAGACACTTGGAGTCAAATGTGGGTGTGACAGACACTTGGGGTTGAGTGTAGATGTAGACAGACACTGGGGGTGGAGTTTTAGTGTAGACAGCCACTGGTGAGTGGAGTGTGGATGTAGAAAGACATTGGGGGATATACATTGTGGCTGTAAACAGACACTGGGTGGTAGAGTTTGGCTGTAGACAGTTTCTTGGGTGTGAAGTGTGGGCATAGAAAGACATTGGGGGGTGTCCAGTTTGGGTGTAGATGGACACTTAGGGTGGAGTGTGGGTGCAGATAGAGTTTAGTAGTGAAGAAACACTTGAGGGTTGAGTATGAGTGTGGAAAGACACTTGGGTTTGAGTGTGGCTGTAGACAGACACTGGGAGCTGGATGTGGATGTAGATAGACACTGGAAGTTTGAGTTTGGGTGCAGACAGACCCTGGAGGTGAAACTTGGGTGTAGACGACACTGGGTGTGGAGTGTGGGTATAGATAACACTTGGGGTTGATTGTGGTTTATACAGTCACTGGAGGCTTGAATGTGGATGTAGACAGACACTGGGAGTGGGCATAGACAGATATCTGTCCAGTTGAGCAGTTAGATGTGGGGGAAGGGAAGAATGTGAGTTGTAGGGCTGCATCACCAGGAATTGGAGGGGTCTGATATGGGCTCCTCTGGACTGGTGTGGAATCTTTTGCCAGGTGGGGCACCTTGGTGATCATGTGTTCTTCCCCTTGCGCAAGTGTTCCCTTTCCCA
The DNA here is from genome assembly GCF_024139225.1 of Suncus etruscus. Taxonomy (NCBI): domain Eukaryota; kingdom Metazoa; phylum Chordata; class Mammalia; order Eulipotyphla; family Soricidae; genus Suncus; species Suncus etruscus. The sequence continues at coordinate 46,252,745 of NC_064862.1, read as the reverse complement.
GGGCTGAAACCAGAGCATAGCTGTCCACGTGAGTGTGGGTGCCCTTCCTTTTCCTTCTGGCATTCAGGCTGTTCTATTCCTACTGAGGACATCACACAGGTGCCTCCTCAGTGTCCAGTGCTCAAGGTCTTTCCCTGAATAGCAAGATTTACTCTACTGTCATCTTTTTTCTGGTGGATAATTTTTGGTTTGATTTATTGGTTAAGGAGCCAGAGAGATAGTACAGGGTGGAATATGCCTTGTACACAGACAGCCATGGTTTGATTCCCTGGCATCTCATAGGGTCCCCGAAACACTACCTGGAGGGATTCAGTGAACACTGCTGAGCACAAAGCCTGGAATAAGCACAGAGCATTGTTGGTTGTGACCTGATTCCACCACATACATTTATGGGCTAATTTTTGGTCCTATTTATTTCTTAGTATTTAAAAAATTCAGATTTGTCAATGGGATATTTTTCTTAGTAAAACATTTATTAAAATACTATGATTTCAGGCAGGGTGCAGGGAGGAGGGAGATTTGGGGCTTTGGTGATGGGAATGTTGCACTGATGAAGGGAGGTGTTCTTCATATGACTGAAACCCAACCACAATCGTGTCTGTAATCAAGGTGCTTAAATAAAGATATTAAAAAAATAAAATACTATGATTTACAGTTATTCCTAGTTGAGTTTGAGACATACATGTTCCAGCTATGATCCCATCAACAGTGTCAACTTCCCTGCACCAGTGTCCCCAAGTTCCCCCATCCCTCCCGATCTCTGCTTGAACCTTGACGGGCACCTTTCAAAGTTTGGTTGTCAAAGTTAGTGCTGTTGACTTTGTGGTTCAGTTAGTGGGCTAAACCAACTTCCTACCCCCTGTCTATCACCGGTTCCCTTTCGGTTCACCCTTCCTTGCTTCCTTCCTTCCTTCCTTCCTTGCTTCCTTCCTTCCTTCCTTCCTTCCTTCCTTCCTTCCTTCCTTGCTTCCTTCCTTCCTTCCTTCCTTCCTTCTTCCTTCCTTCCTTCCTTCCTTCCTTCCTTCCTTCCTTCCTTCTTCCTTCCTTCCTTCCTTCCTTCTTCTTTCTTCCTTCCTTCCTTCCTTCCTTCCTTCCTCCTTCCTTCCTTCCTTCTTCCTTCCTTTCTTCCTTCCTTCCTTCCTTTTCCTTTTCTTTCCTTCCTTCCTTCCTTTTCCTCCCTCCTCCTTCCCTCTCTCCCTCCCTCCCTCTCCATCCCTCCCTCCTTCCCTCCCTCCCTCCCTCCCTCCCTCCTTCCTTCCTTCCTTCCTTCCTTCCTTCCTTCCTTCCTTCCTTCCTTCCTTCCTTCCTTCCTTCCTTCCTTCCTTTCTTCCTTCCTTCCTTCCTTTTCCTTTTCTTTCCTTCCTTCCTTCCTTTTCCTCCCTCCTCCTTCCCTCTCTCCCTCCCTCCCTCTCCATCCCTCCCTCCTTCCCTCCCTCCCTCCCTCCCTCCCTCCCTCCCTCCCTCCCTCCCTCCTCCCTCCTTCCTTCCTTCCTTCCTTCCTTCCTTCCTTCCTTCCTTCCTTCCTTCCTTCCTTCCTTCCTTCCTTCCTTCCTTCCTTCCTTCCTTCCTTCCTTCCCTCCCTCCCTCCCGCCCTCCCTTCCTCCCTCCTTCCTATACTCTGGGTCCAAGGGTGATCTAAGCACTTTCTTCAAACCACTTCATTCCCTCATGCAGTCATTCTAAATAACACCTAAGAGATCATCCTGTTTTTGCCCTTCCTCTGGCTCACTTCATTGAACATGAGGCCTTCTAGTTTGTCAATGGTTTTCTTAATTAAGATTTTCTTAATTTCTCATCTGATAGTTTGCTAATCATGTTTAGACACACAAGTCATTGTTGTCTATTGATTTCCCAGTTTTACTGAAGTGACATATTCTTTTTTTTTTGTTTTTTGGGCCACACCTGGCGGTGCTCAGGCGTTACTCCTGGCTGTCTGCTCAGAAATAGCTCCTGGCAGGCACGGGGGACCATATGGGACACTGGGATTCGAACCAACCACCTTTGGTCCTGGATCGGCTGCTTGCAAGGCAAACGCCGCTGTGCTATCTCTCCGGGCCCTTGAAGTGACCTATTCTGATGGCTTTAGGGTTTTCTCTAGTGTCACCTGCAAACAGAGATAGTTGGATCTTTCTCACTTGGGCACCTTATCTATTTCTTTTTCTTGCAGCTACAGTGCTGAGCAGGGCTGGGGGGAGCTGAAGGTCCTGAGTCCAGATGGGGGGGAGCCTGGCCTAGGGTTTTGCCATCTAGAGGCCCAGGGGCACCTCTTGTGGGGTCTGCTCTCTCATCCAGGAGAACCACTGCCGCCGCATCAAGATCCTGGGGGACTGCTACTACTGTGTGTCAGGCCTCACCCAGCCCAAGGCCGACCATGCCCACTGCTGTGTGGAAATGGGCCTGGACATGATAGACACCATCACGTGAGTCCCTAGGGCTGATTTGACCTCCCATGCCTCTAGGACAGGGGTCCTCAAACTTTTTAAACAGGGGGCTAGTTCACTGTCCCTCAGACCATTGGAGGGTCTGACTATAGTAAAAACAACACTTAAGAACGAATTCTTATGCACACTGCATATATCTTATTTTGCAATGAAGAAACAAAATAGATACAAATACAATATGTGGCCCGCGGGCCATAGTTTGAGGACCATTGCTAGGGGGTGCCAGAGAGGCCAGTGTCAGGGGCATGATGGGGTGTGGATATACCCCCTGAGCTGTGGACTGTGCTTCTGGACACCCTTCCTTATCCTTTGTTCTCCTTGGTGACCCTAGGGGTTGTCAAGTGAATCAGCCGCAAGAAACTCAGGACAAGAATCACTTATTGGAGCAAGACTCTTGGTGGGAGGTCTGGAGGGTGCTGGGGACACAGGGGCACCTCGAATTCATCTGGGCTCCATTTGGCCAGGAGTGGCTGGTGTTCACTGCTCCCATGGGCAGGTGCTGGTCTTGGGTGCTCCATGACCCCTGTGACACGAGCTCACTGTGGGTCTCACACTAGGGAGCAGGATCTGGTTGGGAGGGCTGAGGAGCTGAGAGTGAGTGAGTGGGTGCTCACTCCAAGTGAGCTATTCACCACAGGACAGGGAGGTCCAGTGAGTAAGGCTGACCAGAGTTGCAATGGGATCAGAGAGGCAGCAGATAAGGGAGAGGTGACAGGGACCAGAGAGGAAGGAGGAGAGGTGATGAAGACCAGAGAGGAGAGGAAGAAGCTCTCAGGCTGGGAGGAGGCAGTGCTGCCTTGTGATCTCAGCCTGACACCTACCTCTTGGCCCTGCCCATGGCGACTCATTCCTGGTGCCTCTGTGTCCGGGAGCTTCTAGCAGCTGGGCTGGACTGATCTGAGCTGGTTTCAGGAGTCCTCTGCTCTGAGCCATCTGCCTTGTTTCTGTCCACCTGGAGCCAGGGTTGGGCTATCCTGTATGTGACCCCACAGCTGTACCCCTGAGCTCTCAGCTTCCATATATGGGGTGGCCCCAGAGCTCTGTCTTACGCTGAACTGGCCCATTGACCCCCAGTGCTGACCCTGGGCCCTGTTGTGACTCCCATGCTGGCCCCGGGTCCTATCATGACCCCTTCCTTTCCATGTTGGCTACAGGTCTGTGGCCGAGGCCACTGAGGTGGACCTGAACATGCGTGTGGGCCTGCACACGGGCCGTGTGCTCTGTGGGGTGCTGGGTCTGCGCAAGTGGCAATACGATGTGTGGTCCAATGACGTGACCCTCGCCAATGTCATGGAGGCTGCGGGCCTGCCTGGGTGAGTCAGGTGGTAGGTGGGCAGTGGGCAGCGGATGTGGGTCCTAATCATTCTCGGGAAGGAGCATATGTCCTGCTCTGGAGGAGGGACCTATACTGGGTGCATACACTTGGTGCCCTGAGTCTGTGCATCCTGGCAGGAGCCCAGCGAGGGCAGTCCAGAGACAGAAATGCCTGATGAGGGCACAGAGATAGTGACACAGAGATGGGCACAGAGATGCTGACATGGAGCTAGTGGCTCTTCTGGTGTCTGTTGGGAGGAAGTGAAGGTCATACAGGCAGAGACAGTGCACCTCCAGGCCAGTGCCCACATCTTGAGTTCAGTGCCCACTGATGCCTAGCAGTGCATGTTTCTGGCTCTCCCTGGGGCCTCCTCCCAGACCCAGGGAAATGGGCAAGGCAGGCACCCCCACACCCCTGCCCCGCTCAGAGTCCTTTCCTTCGCAGGAAGGTCCACATCACTAAGACCACCCTGGCCTGCTTGAATGGGGACTATGAGGTGGAGCCAGGCTATGGGCACGAGAGGAACAGTTTCCTGAAGGCACAGAACATTGAGACATTCTTCATTGTGCCCTCACACCGCAAAAAGGTGGGCACAAGCTGTGCAGCGGGCACCTCAAGGGGATTCGAAGAGTAGGGACCGCAATCACCACTCTGGGCACCGCAGTCATCCTGTGTGCCTTGAAGCAGAGCTGGTCCTGGCTCTGGCCAGCCAGGCTGAGCCATGCTCTCTCCCTTCTGCAGAAGGTGGCTGCTAAGGTGGGGCCATCTAGTACCTCGGGGGAGAGTTGGGGTCCCCCGGCTAAGTGGGTGCAGGACAGTGTAGTGAAGGGTCGGCAAGTCCATATGGATGAGTTCAACTGAGGAAAGGCTAGATGAGAGACGATAGCATCTGGTATTTCTTAGAGCGGATCTGAGCAGATTTGGAGGAGCTGATGGCAGGTCAGGTAAGGGATCCAGTGTCAACGGGTTAGTGGGTCAGTGGGTCAGTGGGTGAGCAGGTGATCCTCAGTGGTTAGGCCTGACCTAGTTGTCATCACTTTGGGTCCCTCCCGACTGGCCTTGGGCATCTTCTACCAAGGTACAGGTGTTTGGGGCTGTCTGGTCTGGTTCTCCCTTGGGCATTGTGAGGTGGGGATTAGGGACCTGGAATGGGTTTCAGTCCCAGAACTGCTAGTTCCTGTCCTGTGCCTGGCCCTGACCAGCACGAGCACGTGTGTCCCACTCATAGCTATCCCTGTCCCGGGCAGATATTCCCAGGGCTGATCCTCTCTGACATCAAGCCGGCCAAGAGGATGAAGTTCAAGACCGTGTGTTACCTGCTGGTACAGCTCATGCACTGCCGAAAGATGTTCAAGGCCGAGATCCCCTTTTCCAGCGTCACCTGTGAGGACGACAAGGTAGGGATGCTGGGGGGGGTGGGGGGGCGGCGGCGAATCAGCCCTCACCGCAGTGTTCCACTGGAAGGTGCTGCCCGACTTCCTTTCTATTTTGCTTACCTAGCCTGCCTTCATTGCACTGTCTGTCCAGACATCATGCTTCACTCTTTCTTGGCAACCCTACAGGGCATTTCAGTGTGAAAGTTTGTGTGTGTGTATGTGTTAGTACACATGCTAAGATTCTGGCCCTAGGGGAGTTTTCAGGTGACTTGCCCTGTTCAGAGCTGAAACCCACCCCCTAATTCCATACCTCATTCTTTTTTCCTTCCTCATGGCTGTGCTTAACCCAGCCCAGCCCCAGGGCAGCTATTTTGGGACACTCTGTGTCACTGTCCCAAAGCTCACCATTGGGGTAGGTAAAAGGCAGAGCAGTGCCATTGAAAAATCAATTTTTACTTAGAAAAATTCACAGTGAACCAAAAGTCAACCTTTGTCTGGCCTGAGGATAGGTGCTAGATGGACTGTGTAGGAGCTGAGTCTCTGCACAGGAGGGGTTGCTCCTGGCTCTGTGCTCAGGCTTCATTCCTGGCTCTGTGCTCAAGGATTATTTCAGCAGTACTCGGGGCTCACTCTTGATTTTGTGCTCAGGGCTTACTCTTGGTTCTGCATACAGGAATCATTCCTGGCAGTTCTCAGGGGACCACGTGCAATGCTGGAGATGGAACCGGGGTCACCGGTGTGCATGACCAGCACCCTTCCCACAGAGTCCTATGGCTCTGGCCCTGACCCTATTTCTTTCTCATGGTGGCGGCAGAGGAGAGCGCTGCGAACAGCCTCGGAGAAGCTCAGGAACCGCTCTTCCTTCTGCACGAACGTTGTCTACACCAGCCCGGGCAGTCGTGTCAACCGGTACATCAGCCGCCTCCTGGAAGCCCGCCAGACAGAGCTAGAGATGGCCGATTTGGACTTCCTAACCCTCAAGTATAAGCAGGCAGAGCGGGAGCGAAAGGTGGGTGACAGGCCACAGTGTGCTCCCCTGCCTTGGGCATCTCTGGTGTCTGGTGGCCTCTGTGTGTCTGTGGACCTGGCGTCCTGACTCACACTCTGTGTCCCAGTACCACCAGCTCCAGGACGAGTACTTCACCTGTGCCGTGGCCCTGGCCCTGGCCCTGGCTGTGCTGTTTGGTCTCATCTATCTTCTCGTCATCCCACCGTAAGTGACGTCACGTGATATGCTGCCCTGGGAGCGTTTTCTGGGAACAGTGATCTACCCCACTTTCTTCCCCCTCATGCTCTTCCTTCCTCCACTCCTTCCTATCTATGCCCAGACTTAGCTTGTGACTGGTTCTGCTGGTTTACCCCACTGACACCCCTCTGGGACTGCCTTATATGTGCCCCTATAGTTCTGTCCGCCCCTCTCCTTTCTGTGGGCTTCACCCAGTGTGACACCCGTGGACATCTAGGGCTGTGTGGTTGGAGCAATTGTTCCATTCATGGCAGCAAATTGCATCTTCCCTTTCCATTCATGGCAGCAAATTGCATCTTCCCTTCCCTTCCTTTTTCTTCCCCTCCCTTCCCATTCCCTTCTTTCCTCCCTTCCTCTCTTCTCCCCTCCTCTTCTCTTCACCAATAGTATCCCATATATGGAAAGTGGCCTTTTTAATCTGCCTATTATTTGACATTGAGGCTGCTTCTGGATCTTCTTGTGAATGAAGCTGTAATGAACACAGTAGTAGTAGCTTTTCTGACAGTGTTTATGAGGCCCAAAGAGTCCAGGAAGTGGAATTTCTGAGTCCTCTCCAAGTTCAGTTCCTAGTATTTTAGACATGTTCATATTATTTCACCAAAGGGCCGAGCCAGTCACCATTTCCTCCTTCCCCAAGCCTCAGGGATCACAGGTTTCCCATCAGAGATCATTTCCCAGTCATCCTGAAAATGTCAGAATACGTGAGCTATGAGCCAGTCCTCATGACTCCTTCTTGTTGGCAACCCATGTGGACCGGACAGTTCCTAAGTCAGTGTTCAGAGTAATTCCACCCTGTGTCCTCCACGTCCATCTGCCTGTGACTTACTGTAGCTTCCAAGGGCAGAAAGCAACAGTGCCCCCAAGTGGACACACTAGGTTTGGGCTGTGTTTTTGAACTGTGGAAATGAGAAGAGAATGGAGTGACTTTGGCAACGTTCACTGGTCCGGGTCACAGTGTATCTATCTATGGGCAGAGTGCTGAGGTTGCCTCCCCTTCAATCAGACTCATGTCCTGTGAGCAACAAGAATGCAGCGGAGGCGTCCCACACCCAGACACCAGGCAGCTCTTTGGGGAGATGGAGCTTTTCTAGAAAATTATCTTCCTTAGGCTGGAACGTGAACACAGTAGGTAGGGCATTTGCCTTGCACACAGCTGACCTGGGTTCAATCCTTGGCCTACTATATGGCCCCCCTGAACCTGCAAGGAGTGATTTCTGAGCATAGAGAGCTGGGAGAAACCCCCGAGAACTGCCGGGTGTGACCCCCCCCCAAACAAAACAAAACAAAACTAAACAAAGAGAAAATTCTCTTACTAGACAAATCCTGGGAGAAAAACTGAGCCTGAGTCTGGCTTGTGTCCCCATAGCAGTCTTTCCTGCTGTCAGGAGAGATGCTGTGGCAGGTGATGGAAGGGGCTGGATACAGGGTGAACTCCTCACTCCTAAAGGGAACCAGTGTGAGTAATTTCCCTGGCCTGGGCTGGTGGCCGGAGATGGGCGAGTGCAGGCACACAGAACTTTTCGGCTGTCCAGCCCAGTGACACGTATCTCTGTGGCAGGAATCTGGTCCTCCTGCTCCTGCTGGTCTTCAGCATCTGCTTCTTGCTGGCCTGTGTGCTGTACCTACATGTCACTCGGGTCCAGGTATGTGCATATGTGTCCCTGCTGTGGTGCATGCGTGGGTGTGCCTCTCTACTGGAGTTCAGGACAAAGTTGACACACATCACCCAGATCTTCAGTAGAGTAAGGTAGAGCACAGGGTCTGGTCTGGATCACTTCTTTCTTCCTGCTCCTCTAAGAACTTCTAATAGGGGCTGAAGTGATAGCACAGGGTGCTTGCCTTGTATGTGGCCAACTTGAGTTCTTTCTATTCCTGGCATCTCATATGGTCCCCTGAACACCGCCAAAAGTGATACCTGGGTGCACAGTCAGGAATAATCAATCACGGAGTACTTCCAAGAGTAATTACTAAATGTAGAGCCAGAAATAACCCTGAGAATGTCCAGAAATGATTCCTGCGTGCAGAGCCAGGATAACTAACCTTTGAGCATCGCTGGCTGTGGAGTCCAAACCAAAAAATTTGTAATATCAGAGGAAAAGAACTCCCAGCAGACGTATTCCAACTTGATGGCTCTTTACCAGCCATCAGCACTTGAGAGACACTTTTCTGTTCTTGGTGTTTGACCTTGGCCAGAAGACGATTAGACAGGCCTCTTCCCCTCTTGCAGAGAACGTGCTTGGGCTCTCTTGCTAGTATTCTGGTGTCCTTCTCAAAGCTTCCAGTGGCTGTGGGAGTTTGCCTGCTCCTTGTGTGGGTGTCCAGATGACCGAGGTGTTTTCAGCATGTCTGCTGCTCTCACACAGGTCCTACCTCTCAGCCCCATCAAAGTGATGTGCTTCAGGTACAGCTGTGTTGGCTTTGCAGGATGCTCGTGGGACCAACTGAGAAGTAGGCGGGTTGGGATGTCCAGCTGTAGTCCCTCACCGCCTCACAGGAATACTGGGTCCAGCCTGCAATGACTCCTGGAGTGTGAACTCCACTGGCCCACATGCAGGCTGATAAACACACAGGATCTGGAGCATGGCTGTGTCAAGGGGTTGGGGGAAGCAGGCATGCTCACCCTACCTCTGCCCTGTTCTCACCAAGTAGTCCTTGGATCTGGTTGTTCCTGAGAAACAAACATCCTTTGTAATAAGTCAATGAGCTGGTGAGCTACTTGACTTCTCTAGGCAGTTCTAGAAAATTAATTGAGCCCATGGAGGTCATCCCAGAAGTGTCTGAGCCATGAAACTGACCGGCTGGAAGCCAGCTGACAATTGTGGGGACTTGGATTGAGCACTTGCATTTTGAGGAGAGGATGCTTGGGAGCATCCAGGTAACAGTCCAGGAAAGAGCTGTTCCCTGGGTGGGTGATGTCAGGGCAGAGCTACATGATTGGTGTGGAAATGTTCACATACAGATCCATGAAGAGTAGGCATAGGGCAGGTGTGTAGGGTTTGAGTTGGGTAGGGAAGGCCTGTTGTCAGGCCCAGCCTGTTTCTGCTTTCTCTTGGATCTGATAACTGGTCAGAGGGAAGGTCATCAGCGGGTCAAGGTAATGAATATCGTTTCCTTTCAGTACCAAGTGAAGTCTGTGTGGTGACAGAGGACAAATAGTTGTTCCTTTGGAAATTTAAGTTAAAAAAAATGAACAAGTTTTGTCTCAATACCTATGAGACCATATACTGCAGTAAGGAGGGATAGTGTGTGAGAGGGTGGTAGCTGCAGAGCTCGAATTCTTCCTTTGCTGATTGCTGACTTGATTCATGAGTGTGAATCAAATTGGGAATAAACTTTGATGAAATATCCTTTGTGTTGCTTAGTGTCTTCCAGGCTACCTGACAATCCAGATCCGCACCATCCTGTGCATTTTTATAGTGGTCTTAGTCTACTCGGTGGCCCAAGGCTGTGTGGTGAGCATTTTGGACTCTTGTAGGGAGGGATGGTGAGCAGAGTGAGGGGTATGTTGGTCAGAGGTGGGGTAGGGTGCCCACAGGGGTCGTGGAAGGGACACAAATGTCTGAAAGAAGTGAGATCTCCTGGGGAAGAGCTGCTTGCTCTCTGACACTCTAGTGGTAGTAGGAAATGAGTGATGGAGAAGTGGGTGGATGGAGGAGTGATGGGGAAATGGTTATGGGAAGTGGAACTCGGTTGTGGGAAGTGTTTTGTGGGTTTTTGGGAAGTAGATTGTGGAGTTGTGGATGTGGGAAGTGAGTTGCTTTTGTGGATTATGGGAAAGTGGGTTTTCTGAAATGTGGGTTATGGGAAGTGCGTGTGGGAAGTGAGTTATGCTAAGTGGGTTATTGGAAAGTGGGTTGTGGGCTGTGTGTTGTGGGAGTGGGTGGTCCAAGCAGGTGTGGCCATGCTATGCCCAGGTGCTGAGTCCTCCCTCCCTACCCACTCAGGTGTGCTGTCTGCCTTGGGCCTGGGGTGCCCATCCCAACGCATCACTTGTGGTTTCATCTCCTGGTGTCCATGCCCTAGTGCCCCTGCCTGGCGAGTCTGCACCCCACGCACTACTGTGTGGCCTGCTGGGCACTCTGCCCCTCACAGCCTTCCTGCGAGTGCCCTCCTTGCCGAAGATCACCCTGCTGGCTGTGCTCACAGCCTGCTACATTTTGGTCCTGGAACTTAACAAGTACTCAGAGGCCCTGGGGTAGGTGCCCGTGATTGGGTCGTGCCACCAGAACCCACTGGCCCTGTGAGCACACTTGAGGTGGATCTGGTTGGTGCTGGGGTTTAGGGTCTTTATGTGTATCTAGGGTCTGAATTGGGTCTTGAACTAGATCACCCAGCTGGGCACTGACTCAGTTTCTCCCTGTTCTCTCAGCAGTGGTGGCCCCAGTTCTGGGCACAGCTATGAGCCTGTCGCAGCTATCCTGTTGTTCTCATGTGCCCTGGCCCTGCATGCCCGTCAGGTGGACATCAGGCTCCGACTGGACTACCTGTGGGCCGTGCAGGCAAGCTGGGCCCTTTTTGTTTCCTTTGGTGGGCGTAGCTGTGGCATCTCTGGAGCATTGGGGGCCGGTGGGGAGGGACAGACATTGCTGGGCTGGGAGCAGCGGGGCAGGACCATGCAGGATGTTGGGACATTCGGTATCCACTACCCTGTCAGACTCACTGAGGTCTGTCCTTGAAAGTGCTTGCAGTGCTGAGCAGGGCTCATGTGGCCCCACAAGCTCCTAGAATGCTCAGTGTCACACACACACAAACACACACACACATTTCTGAACAGGTCTATGGGATGGTGGGGAGCTTGTTTTTAACAGATCTCAGGGAATGCTTGTTAAATTCCTGATAGGTATACCAGGAGGGAATTTGCCTGGTACATGACTGGCCACAGTCCAATCCCCCCAAACTACTAGGGGTGAGCCCTAAGCATAGAGTCAGGAGTTAGCCCTGAGCATAGAGCCAGGAATAATCCAGACCCAGGAGTGTTCCCTAATCTCTGAGCTAGGAGTGAACCTGAGCACAGAGCTAGGAGTGAGTCCTGAACACAGACCCAGGAGAGAGCCCCTGAGCACAGAACTAGGAGCGAGCACTGCAAGCACACAGCGTGTGTGGCCCCTAAGCAGTAAGTAAACCCTGACCAGTGCCGGGTACTCGAGGTCCATTCAGTCCTTCCCAGTATATGCTGAGGCTCTGCCCAGTGATCTATGTCCACCTGGCTCACTCCCTGGGAAGGCCTATCTTACCTCACAGGGTTCCTTACAGTGCCTCAGGGGTCCAGAGTAGCAGCCCCTCCCTCAGGAGCCCTGGGGTAACCCACATCTCAGAGGAGAGACATGGGGAGACCGAGCAGGGATCACCTTGACAGAACAAGCAGATGCTGTCTCTAAGCTGAGTTAAAACTAGCTGGTCAGGCTGGTTTCTGTGATCAGGTGAGTTAGTTCCAGAAGCGAAGATCAGTTCTTTATTGTTCTGGGCGGGGAAGGGATGCATATTTATGTACATGTGTGTACATGCATTGTGCACACGAGTGTGCCTGTTTGTACATGTGTACATGTGTTATAAAACGCTCATGCTGGATGGGGAACTCTTTTCTCTGTATTCACTTTACTGGAATTCACAGTTCATGCCTCTCTCCTACGCATGGGGCCATGCTGATTTTTAATATGGTTGGAGCTATTCAAGTACCCCCATATTCCCCATCTTCATATCTCTAGTGGCATGGGGCCATGCTGCATTTCATATGGTTGGAGCTGTTCAAGCACCCCCACATCCCCCATCTTCAGATCTCCAGTGGCATGGCTGCTGCTTCTCCCTGCAGCAGCCCGTTGGTCCCACTTGCTGTGCATTCATTGGCCTTTTCTTTTGGTTTTTGGGCTATACCTGATGGTGCTCAGGGTTTTCTTCTTGCTCTGCACTCAGGAATCACTCCTGGCAGGCTCAGGGGACTTTAAGGGCTGCTGGGAATTGAATACGGGACAGCTGCATGCAAAGCAAATGCCTTCCCCACTGTGCTATCTCTCCAGCCCTTCACTTCATCTGGAACCTGCATGTTGGCAACAAAGGTCTGAGCAACCACACCCTGGGGTGGCTCAAAGCTGGCTGATAGCTCATCCTCAGGCCCTAGATTTTGGAATCTGGAGTCCAGATGCCAGGCCAGGCGGGGGTGCCAGACTCCTTGCCATGAAGAAGGGCCCACAGCCGAGCCATCTGCAGAGCCGTGTGTGGATGCATCTTTACAACCCGGACTCTTTTAACCTCCATGAGCACCCCGGCAGCCCGGCCCAGCTCCGAACTGCCTGAGCCTAGCTCTAGTCAGAACTGCTAGCCACTGTGTGGGCAGTGCTGAGCTGTTCTTGCTGCCCAATCTTGGATCCACTGGTGGAACTGGGAACTGACACCAGGCCTCAGATCTTTGGTGCAGGACTTAAATAATCGGACTTGTCCTGGGCACTGTCCAGGGCTTTGGAGTCTGGACATCCTCCAGGGTCACCCCTACAATTCTGAGCCAGCATTGCTCGATGCTGCTTCCTGCCTGTGAAGTGCCTGACAGAGGCCATGGAAACCCTAGGTTGAGGGTCAGTGGAGAATATGGGGCACCATGTGGGGACTTTCGCTGGTCAGGGGGCCTCTAGGAGAGCATACTGGAAATGACTGGATGAGCCTGACCACTGTTGGCCCCCAAATCTAGGGATATTGGTCTTAACATGAGGCAGAGAGCCGAAGGCATGCTGGAGTAAGATGAGGTGACTGTAGGCAGTGTTGGGACCAGTTGAGAGCTGAGCAGTGCCGGGCCAACTGAGTGGGCACCATATAGGCTCCAGGGGTCACTTGGCCAGGAGGGCAGGAGAGCAGCACTAGAGCCAGGGTCCGGGTCTCAGGACACGTGGCTGGCCTGCAGTGCCCATGCCAGCAGTTTGAGACCTGTCCTCCCAGATGCCATGGGTAGCCCCACTGGGGTGGGCACAAGGTCCAGGTGCCTGGTCAGTGCTCATTCATAGGCCGGAGCCAGGGTTCAGCCTTCCTTAAGGGTGATCTGGTCACCACAGTGGCCAGAACATCCCACTGAGTAGAACTGAGGTCGCCTTGGCTTCTGTCACCACTCTGGGACTTGGAGGGCTGAGCCATCGGCCTCACATCTGACAGAACTTTTAGAGACAGATGCTGACAGGGAGCCTGAGGAAGGACAACAGACCAATGTTACGTGCAAGGCCTGATATGGGTTCAGGAGGCTGCAGGGGGCCATAGGGTGCAAGTGAGGCTTCAGCCTCTTGGCTTCCCTGGGGAGCCTTTTTCTTCTTTAAGTTACAGGGACTTTTCAGGCCTTCAGTTCTATTGGGATGTTCCCACGTATAGTAGCAGATTATGCCCCTGTTCTGTCCCCATAGAAAGTCCCTGGGCTTTGTTCCCCTGAGGGTCCTTGAACTCTACCCTCTAAGAATGTCTCTGGACTTTGTCCCCCAAGGGGTTTCCAGGGATCTGTCCCCTGAGAAAGTCTCTGTCCTGACTCTGTTCTTTGATAGGTTCCCTGGTCAGTTAGGAGGAGCATGGCCTCCGTAGAACCTGGACTGACATACTTTTCATGCCTTTATACCAGAAAAGTCGCCTCATCTTCCTGTAGACCAGGAAAGTACCTTGTGCTCTTTGACCCATGGGCCCTGTGTTGGTAATGTGGCAGTGCAGACAGAGTGTCTCAGGCCTTGCAGGAGGTTAATGATTCCCTAATACCAGGGTGGCCATAGCCTTGACTCCAGCAGGGGGGCTTTGTTTCCATCTCAGCTCCCTCATCTAACTCACCCTCCTACACTTCTCAAACTGTGGCCTCTAGGGGAAGGAAGCTGGTCAGTGGATCATGTTAGGAAGATGCACCCCAACCCCTTCATGAGCTGCATCACCAGGCATGGGGGTCACTCTTACCTATCTCAGGGTTCACATTCTTGACCATGGTGCTGGGTTTCTTGGGGCTTGTGTGTCTCTTGTCTCTTGTGTGTCTCTGGCCCATGCACCCCCACAGGCCCTGAATTTCCAGTCTTGTCCCTCTGTGCAGGCTGTGATAGATCTAACCACGCTTGATCCATGAGCTCTGCCAGTGCAGCCACTTGTGGCTCCTCCTATGATGAATCTTATTTTCTGTGAGGAGAAATGACCAAAGTGATGCAGCATAGGGCAGTCAGTCCCTTGCTTTATACGGGACATTGTCCCAACCTGGGGGCCGAGGGCCTTTCCCTGTATGCTGGGGTAGCTCTTCTCTCTGAGTAATCAGGTTCTCAGAGCCAGTGACCCCAATAGGTGATGCATATGCCCTAGACACAGAGAAGGAAGCTCAGGGCAGTTTTGGAATATGGCATCTGTAACAGGCTTCCGTATTTGCTTGTCAGGGCCATGGGGGTGCTTAAATCCAAATAATGCGTTATTTTGGGCATGTAAAAAAGTGTGTTTCTAGGTAAAATTAGCACTTTTATCAATGGATTCAGTGAAGCTGTTTGCTCTTCACAGTAGGGCTCATTCCATTTCTGAAGGCCTCAGTAGACTAGTGATGGAGGAGGAATTCACAATCCTCCCGGTTATTGAACTGGAACTTTTAACTTTGCCCTCTGTCTTGGTCCTCCGACTGTTGATTTAGACTGGGGATATCACTGGTGCCTTGCTTGCGGAAGTTATATTATGGAGGCTTTGAGGGCATTCCTTCTTCCCTCCACTATTTCCTGGGCCAGTCTCTCCTCGAGTAGTCACTTCCTCTGCACCTACCAGTGCCTCATTGATTGTCTTTTCTGGGAAGCCCTGACAGACGCCATTGATCAGGGAGTCTGTTCATGGGAGTGTTCTGGAGACTAACAAACATACTTTCCTAATGTTTGGAGAATGACTCCCTGGCTCAGTGCCTTGACTCCAGCCCGATGTCAGTCCGGGACAAAGGCAGGGGTGTCATTGCTTGGACACAGTTCTAGGCGAGCAGGAGGTGGCTAGTTGGCTCGGCTGTCTCCAATACTTGGTGGCACTTTGCAGGAATCCCTATAGGCATCATGTAGTGTATCTGGCCTGTTGTCACCTTGTGCCTGGCAGCCAGGGGATCAGATCAGGCTACATGTTGTTCTGTTCTGTTGACCAGACACAAGAACTGTAGGCTCTGAGCACTCCTCACTGCAGAATTAAACATTTCTTCCTGTCACTTCCCATTACACATACCTAAAGTCTGAGTTGAACAAGTGAGGAATTCCAGGAATTCCTCCGGAAAGAAGTTGAGCTATAGAAAGAACCCTGGAAAGGAATGTTAGGACCGGAGCGCATCCGGGAAAGCATTTGCCTTCCATGCGGTTGACCCTGGTTCGATCCCTGGCATCCCATAGGGTCCCTGAGTTTGGCCAGAAGTAACCTTTGAACACTGCTGGGTATGATCCCAAATCCCCCTCAAAATAAAAAATGTAAAGGGATGCTAGATATATTTATATCATGGTATATTTATATCATGTCTGGAATAATGTCTGACATCCACCCAAACTGGTATCTTTCTTATAAATGCTAAAAAGAGTTTCCCGATTTATTGGAAATCTCCCCTTAAAAAGATATTTTCAATGAGTTTTCATTCTTTTGTTAAAAATGTAAAAATATAACTTCAGCACAGTTCAGAAAATGAGCATTTATCATTCCAATTTCAATGGAAACCTTTGCATCTGAGTAGATTAACAATTAGATAATATTTAAGAAGAGAGCTAACTGATAGCCCAGAAATCTAAGTATATTTTAAATAAATCAAAATGAATTAAACTTAAAACCACGACTTTTCATTACAAGGGGATATACTACCATTATTCAGAAATAAATTGCACATTACATTGCTTTCATGAAAACATTATTAACCTAAAGAGTAACTTACAGTGAACTTACTTTTTTGATGTTTGGTTTCTGCTTTGGGGCCACGTGCCAGTGTACTTCTGGCTCTGAACTTAGGGCTCACTCATGGTGGTGCTCAGGGGACCATATCCAGTGCCAGGGGGTGTTGAACCAGGGCTGGTCACATGCAAAGTGAGAACCTTCCCCCTGAACTCTTTCTGAACCAGGAACAGAAAATGTCATTATTTAATAAACAAAACCATTAGATTTTGTTTTGGTGTTGGTTTTCTGTTTGTTCTTCAAGGGCCTCACTAGCCTTCAAGGCTCAGGTGGCTCAGGGACTACTCCCAGGTGAGACCCTCAGGTCTGATGGTTGTGACTTGGCCCAGCAGTGCTCAGGGCTGCCAGTGGATAGCCTATGGACTGTGTCCACACCAGGACCCCAGGCATGCGGAGACACCCTTTGAGTGCACACCTGTCCCCATGTCTTTATCTCTGTTCTCATCCATCTTTCTTGGTTATATCAGAGTGAGTCTTTGGACAGCTTATTACACCATCTTAGCCGAATCTTTTTATGGTGAAGGACCCATGCCTGGTGATGTTCTGGGTTGACTCCCGACTCTGCACTTAGGGATCACTCCTGTCAGTCGCTGGGAACCATGTAAGATGCTGAGGATCAAACACTGGTCAACTGCATGCAAAGAAAATGCCTTTCTGCTGCTTGCAAGAAAATGCCCTATCCTCTGAGAGTATGGAAGATGCTGTGTGTAAGCAAATGCCCCACCTGCTGTATGCCAGGCAGTGCAGTCCCCTGCTTTCATAGGCTCTGATCTTCTCTTCCTCCCATTATGGCTTCTCTTTCTTGGCTCCATTGCTGAGCCTTGAGCACAACCCTCACTGTCTGTCCAGAGTCCTTGCTTCTCTCTTCAGGGGCCACAGCATCTCTTGCCCTGATTTCTTTCCTGCCTCCCTGCCACTGCCTATGGTGGAAGGAGTCAGAAGGAGTCTCTCATGGAGTGGCTGCACCCCACATGGTTGATTTTCCAGAGGAGGCTCTGTGGTGGAAAATTGAAATTTTTATTCTAGGATCTTTCTCATTTTTTTGTGCTCGGAAATGCTCTTTTTCAATGTTTGGCTTCCCCAAGTGTTGTTATTGGGCTGCATCAATACTCTAAATTAGCATCATGTGGGTGAAGGTGCAAATGTCACTATTATTTTGATTGCACCCAAAGGTCCCAGAACATTCATCCTCCTTTGCTCCATGGTATATTTGAACAGTGCTTCTGATCCCCAAAGTATATGGAGACATGCCATGGAGAGGGACAGACAAGCATGTTGTGTCCAGGATGCCTTTCGAGTGGCCAGGCTGCTGACCTCTGTGAAAGCCCCGATTTGTGATTGCTGCATGCGTCAAGCCTAGTGCCCAATAGCGCCTCACAGTGGTGCCCAGGATGCTGGCTTGCAGGCACTGCTTTTCTTGGGGAATAGGCCCTGTGCCAGGCCCAGCAGCCAAGGGCAGGGGCCAACTGTGGCCATGGTGCACCCATTTCTGAGCACACACACTGGTGTAGGCCTGTGGCCAGCGGCATCTCTTGAACCCTCACAGCTCCTACAACGACACCATCACATTGTTTGCATTCGTGTCTGCAGGGCCCAGGAGCGAGGTGAGGTCAGCCAGCTAGGCTGCCAGATGTCCGGCCTTAGCCCCATGCACTGAGTTAGCACCCAGTGGAACACTCCTTCTGTTCACGCTGCTCCCCTCGCCCTGCAACATTCTGCTTGTGCTCCAGAGAGGGAAGTTCGGGCAATCACCTGCCCAGCCCAGCTCACCTCAGGCACTTGTGGAGTAGGACAGCTGCCAGGGGCCAGCGTGCCCTGGTCTATGTATGTGTTTCTGAGGATGCAGCTACCTTCATCAAGTACTCCCTAGGGCATGACTAGAGCCAGACTCTGGAAATGGAGGTGTAGCCTCTGGTCTGTCTGTCAAGTTTCAGCTCACCAAGGTGGTGGTAGCTCGTACATATGTCCAGAACCCTGCAGGTCCTCTCTGCATATTATGTATCATGCATGGTGGGGGAGGGTAGAGAATCACCTCCCTGGTATAGACCATGGATGCACCTGGGAGTTTTGTTGGATGCTTGGAAGAGGGGTGTGCTAAGGAAAAGATTCGTTCAAGATTAGTAGAGGAAGATTCTGTTGTGGGTGGGAGAGTTCTTAGGGTTGAGGTGATTGTGCTATAGGGCGTAATGGTGGGAGATGGGTGTGAGTTGGATGGGAGATGGGTGAAAGATGGGAGTGATGGTGAGAGATGGGGGTGATGGTGGGAGATGGGTTGGTGGTCCGAGATGGGTGGAAGATGGGTGGGAGATGAATAAGTTATGGGTGGGAGGTGGGATGATGGTAGAAGAGGGGGTGATGGTGGGAGATGGGGGTGATGGTGGGAGATGGGTTGGTGGTCCGAGATGGGTGGAAGATGGGTGGGGGATGAATAAGTGATGGGTGGGAGGTAGGATGATGGTAGAAGAGGGGGTGATGGTGGGAGATGGTTGGGATTTGGGTGGGAGATGGGAATGATGGTGGGAGATAGGGGTCAATGGTTGGTGATGAGTGGGAGATGGGCGTGATGGGTGGGTGATGAATGGGAGATGGTGGGTGATGTTGGGAGATAGGTGAAAGTTGGGTGGGAGATAGGGATGATGGGTGGGTGATGCATGGAAGAAGGGGAATGAATGGTGAGAGATGGGGTGATGGGATGGTGATGGGAGGGAGATGGATGGGAGATGATGGGGTGATGGTGGGAGATGGACAAGAGTTGGGTGGGAGATGGGGGTGATGGTCGTGGTGGTGGGAGATGGGTGGGCTCATCCTCAAGCACAGCACAGGCTGGTGGTGGATTAAGGCCCAGGGATGAAGGATGACTCAGGTTCTACACGGGGTGAGGGATTGGGCTGGATCAAGGGGACAGAATCCTGCTGGGGCAGAGTTGGGCTCATGTGTCACAGGGATGGTAACACAGCTCATGAGCAGAGTCCTCTCCTACCTTTTGTGGATGGTGATCATGGTCCGTGTGTGTCTGTGTGAATGTGTGTGCATGTGTATCAATGTGAATATGAGTGTTTGCATATATGAGAGTGTACATGTGTGTGTGCAAGCGTGTATGCTCATGTGCCAGTGTGCATGTATGTGAGTGCATGCGTGTGTGTATGTGTGTGTGTGTGTGTGTGTGTGCGTGTGTGTGTGAGATGGGCACTGTGGAGAAAAGCTGGCGGCAGCTTACATGCTGACAGGGCTAACCTGCAGGCCCAAGAGGAGCGAGACGACATGGAGCGGGTGAAGCTGGACAACAAGCGGATCCTCTTCAATCTCCTGCCAGCCCATGTGGCCCAGCATTTCCTCATGTCCAATCCACGGAACATGGTGAGGCCCAGCCCTGGTCTTACCTCCCTGGTCATACTGCCTATGCTGTTCCCACTCCTCAGGGGCTGAGCAGGTTGCCCATCACCCCAGGGCTCTATGAGTCTCCAGGATTGGGGGCCCTGGAGAGTGTCAGTCCTCCCCTTTGGGCCCTACAGAGGGAGGAGCAGCCCCATCTTCACAGACAGGAGAAGGGGTTCCCAGGTCAGCTTCCTCAGTGCCTTGTTTTCCTGCCTCCTGTGGGTCCAATAAAACTTGCAAGTCTTAGACCAACATGGAGCCCATCATTTGGGTCCCCATGCTTCTGGTGGGGCTTCTTGAAGTTTCCAGCCACATAGCAAGGCTGGGTCTGGCCCAGGGCCTGGAGGCTTACCTATCTGTCCCTTCCCTCCAGGATCTGTACTACCAGTCTTATGCACAGGTGGGCGTCATGTTTGCCTCCATCCCCAACTTCAATGACTTCTACATTGAGCTGGATGGCAACAACATGGGGGTGGAATGTCTGCGGCTGCTCAATGAGATCATCGCAGACTTCGACGAGGTGAGGCCAGGGGTGTGTCTTGGGTCAGGGCCAGGGTCACTGTAAGCTGCACCATGATAGGGTGCATCCCAGTTTCAGGCCTGGCTACCTTTCCCTCTGTCCTGGGTGCTGCCTGGCCACCTGTCACCTCACAGTGGACCAGACAGACCTGGCAGCCTGGGAAGAAGGGTGATGGTTGAGCATGGGAGAGAAATGTCAGGGGACCCAGTGGGTCTGGGAAAGATGTCAGGATAATTGTGAGTCCTGGAAAAGGGATGTTAGGATAGTTATAGGTCCTGGAAGCTGAACGAAAGCCCTATTCCTCTGCTTTGTGAATCCAGCCCTGGGTGGACGCACTAGAGGGCAGGCTGGTGTGTGCTGACCATCTGCTGTGGATCTCCCTCTCTTGGATGATGGGAGGTCCTTGCTGGTGAGCAGAGCTGCCTGGTGTCCAGGTTTGTTCTGCATCAACACCTGCCTTTGCTTACACTACTGGGTCCCTATTTCTCTGTTCAGACATGGTTTAGTCAGCAGGTGACACTTCCAGCAGGTTACACTGTTTCCTTGAACCCGCTCATTCACCCAGTGGCAGCATTTCGCTTGACGAGGTGGAAAGGGCTTGTAACACTAAAAAGTGTTTGTGTTTCAAACGAAGCTCATGGACAAAGATTTCTATAAGGACCTGGAGAAGATCAAGACCATCGGCAGCACCTATATGGCCGCGGTTGGGCTGGCGCCCACAACTAACGTCACCGTGAGTAATGTCCAAGGCTGTTCCACTGAAGGGCTGGTGAGATGGCAGAGTGGGCAGGGTGCTTGCCTCACATGTGGAAAATTCCTGAACACAGATCCAGAAGTCATCCCTAAACACTGCTGAGAGTGGCCCCAAAGGGCTGAATCCCAGTTCTGTCTTGGGCAGATGCCATGTTTGAATCTCAGGATCCTCTGCATCAGAGTCAGCATCAGCCCACACATGCCTGCTTCTCAGTGGCTCCTTTCCCAGACAGTATCCCACAGAAAGGCAACAGGTTTGGTAGATCCAAGAGTAAAAATCATGATGAGCAACATTACCAATCATGTGGATGAGGCATTTATAGTTGTTAATCCTGCAATAGCAGACCATGTGTCTCTTAAAGCTCATGTGGGATGTTAGATGTAATAATGACAAACATCTCCCTTAGATTCAGGCTCTGCTGGAGGAATGAGGTGAGTCCCTTTCCCATTACTAGCATCATTTCCGATGTCTGAATGTGCTAAACCACTCAGGACATCAGTGAGAGGGTGGACTCACTGATCGAGGGCTTGGTTGGGAATTCTGTATTCCTACCTGCTCAGTTTCCTGGAAACTCACTCTTAAAAAGTGGTGTCATTTTTTTCCTGAGTTGCAGTACTTTGAAAACTAGTAAATTCACTTGCAAAAAAAATTAGAAATCTCAATATGAAATTAAAATATTAAAATTAACCTCAATATTAATAAAATTAGAAACCTCACTATTAACAAAAGATAAAAATGTGCAGTTGTCACTGTTGACAAAAATTAGGTTCTTTTAGGAAGAGGAAACACCACAGAATAGTAACTGTTGAGGAAGGAGGCCTAGGGTGGGGTCTCCTGCCAGCCCGGGAAAGGGCTGCTGAGTAGTCACAGAGTTAAACTGGAGTGGTGCCCACGGGTGCCAGACCCCCCTGCCCACCATACATGAGCCGGTCTCTCTCTGCAGGTGAAGAAGTCCATCTCCTCCCACCTGAGCACGCTGGCTGATTTTGCCATTGAGATGTTTGATGTTTTGGATGAAATCAACTATCAGTCCTACAATGACTTCGTGTTACGTGTTGGTATGTGACCCAGTGTAGGAATGGAGCTGGTGTTGGAGGGAGAAGGTGGATGATCTGGGATATGGCAGAGGCACTTTCCCAGAAGCACCTTTGGAATCCTGGAAGTGGGAGAGAGTTGTAGGTACTGCTCAGCCTGTGAGCTGAAGGAGGGGCTCTGCTTGCCTTTCAGTGCCCCCGAAACTGCCCTTCAGGAATGTACTGGGCCTGTTGGCCCCTGAGCATGCTGGGAGATACAGAGGCCAGGGGCTCTGCACTGAGGCTGGAGAGAAGCTGGCCGGGCCTGTTTCTCCTTTCTTGTGCCTGGCTGTCCCCTCTGGGAAGGGCTGTATTGGATAACTCTGAAGCCTGGCTCCTCCCCAGGACACCAAGACACTTCCCTGCTGTCCCCTGCATGCAGCTGTCCCCCACCTCCAACATATTGTATATTTTTTTCAGGCATCAATGTGGGCCCTGTGGTAGCCGGAGTGATCGGTGCACGGAGACCCCAGTACGATATCTGGGGGAACACGGTCAATGTGGCCAGTCGAATGGACAGCACCGGGGTCCAGGGCAGAATCCAGGTCAGTGTGCTTGATTCCCCAAGTCTCAGGCATTCACTCTGCAGGGGGTGACTTGGCAGAGGATGCAACCTGGAGCTGGATGTCATGGCTCTGGCTCTGCTGAGTCCGAGTGACAGTGAGGGCGGTCAGTGTGGGCTGGCCCTAGTCACTTGAGCAGCCCTAAGCAGAGGAGATTCTGCCCCTGCCCTGATGCCCACATCATTTCTTGCTGCAGTCACTGGGTGTTTATTCTCCCTCTTCAGCCACTGACTGAAGCCCCGAGACGAATTCTCAGGGTGACACTTCTGTCTCGAGCAGGAGCTGGGGGCTTAGAGGGCAGAACTGGGACTGAGAAACTTTTGTCCTGACATGCTAGCTGACGCTATCAGGGCCCTGCTGATCCCCCTTAAGGCTGGTCCCTCTGTGTGGGGTGGAGTTTCGGTCACAGCATGTCCCATGTCATCTCCTCACCAGTGCTCACTTTCTGCCACTGCTGTCTCCAGTTTTCCTCCTGTCCCCTCTGCCTCTGTAAGAGACACCCCCCCCCCTCTCTCTCTCTCTCTCTCTCTCTCTCTCTCTCTCTCTCTCTCCCCTTTCCTCCCTCTCCCCCTCTCTCTCCCTCTTCCTCCTCCTCCTCCCTCCATTATTTTCCTTTGATATATTGTGGTTTGCAGTACTGTTACTGAAAGAGTATTATGCCTGTCACTTTACATCCTTTCATCACCCCATTCTTGTTCTTTTTAACAAATAAATTTTAATTGAATCGTGGTGATTCAGTTACAAAGTTGTTGCAGATACAAAGTTGTTCATCGTTGAGTTTCAGTCATACAGTGTCCAACACTCTTTACCAGTGCATATTATTTCCCACCACCATGGTCCCAGTTTATTTCCTGTTCTCCTCACTGCCCTCTCCCCTGCCTGCCTCTATGGCAGACATATTTCTTTTCTTACTCTCTCAATTCTTTTTATCCTTTTAGATACTGTGGTTTGCACTATTGTTACTGAACAAGTATCATTCCTATCACTTTGTCTCCTTTTTAGCACCCAGTTCTAGTGCAGAATGATTGTTTCCAACTCTCACTGTCACAGTGATCCCTTCTCTGCCCTCCCTGCCTTACCCTCTCTTTGTGATCCTACCAATGACCATTTCTCCTGATCCCCATTCCCACTGTCTTTGGATATTATTCTCATACTATGTTGAATTTGTATATCCTTTAGGTAAGCGAAATCATCCTGTCTCTCCCTCTCCCTCGGACTTATTTCACTCAGCATAATCCTTTCCATGTCCATTCATATATCAGCAAATTTTATTACTTCATTTTTTTCTAATAGCTGTGTAGTATTCCATTGTGTAGATATACCACAGTTTCTTTATTCACTCATCTATCCTTGGTCATTTGGGCTGTTTCCAGATTCTGGCTATTGTGAACAGTGCTGTAGTGAGCACATAGGGGTTCTGGATAGGAGTGGGGTGCCTGGCCTGCCATAGGACCCAGTGCCTGTTTCTGTCCAGAGACCACCCCACCCCTGTGTGGGTGAGCTGTCCTGATGGCTGAGTGACACGGAGTGACACCCTTTCTCCCGCCCAGGTGACAGAAGACGTCCACCGGCTACTGCATCAGGGGCTGTACCGCTTTGTGTGCCGAGGCAAAGTCAGCGTCAAGGGCAAGGGCGAGATGCTCACCTACTTCTTGGAAGGCAGGGCTGATGGCAGTGGCTCCCAGGGCCTGACCCGGTTGCACAAGCCTTGTTCTTACCGCAGAGCCGGCCTTCGGGGCAGATTGGCCATGGGCCGGCCACCGGGCGCCCCAATGGTCAGGGCCACCCTGGGGGCTCTGCAGGGTGCCCAGCACCCTCCTCTAGGAGTGGTGGGGAAGGAGGCTTAGCCCAGACCACCTGGTTGCAGGGATCACAGCTGCACCTGGGACTGGGCACTCCTGCAGGGAAAGGCCCTGCCTGCAGAGCCCAGACCAAGGATGGTGTGTGCGGGGCAGAGAGCCTGGTGACCCGGGGGAGGTGGCACCAGTCCCACAGCCGCCCAGGCTTTCTTCCTGGGGCTCTTGCTTTCTCTGGGAGAGCCCAAGGCAGCACCAGGCTACAGCTCCCCCTAGGGTCGAGGAGGGCAGTCTGGGTGGAGCAGAGTCTGGCAACAGAAGCCCTGCTCCTAATTATCAGCAGGTCTAAGACTCGGGGGAGTCTCTGAAGTCCCCAGGCTGGATGGGCCCTGTCCACAGGCTCTCTCGCTGCCTGCCTGATGCCAACTACTCCTTGGAGCTTCTGGCCCTTCCCTCCCAGACAATACTGGCAGCTGTCTCATGCTCTGGCTTTGGGCCGGTGCCTAGAGTGCCTGTTCCCAAGCCTAAGTGCTGGGCATTGGGTGGAAGCTGCCCTTCGGGGCTGTATGTGTCCTGGGGACCCCAGTATCAGAGATCCAGAGGTGGTGTCAGGGTTTCCCAGGGCCATGGGAATGTGGACAGGGATAGGCCATGTGGGGCACTGTTTCTCCCTCGGGGAAATTTGAGCCAGGCAAGCCAGTGCAAGGCCCAGAGGCCCAGCCGCCCTTTGGGGTCCCCAGAGGCCCCTTCTGATCTTTAAGCACTTTCAGAGGGTGCCCTGTGAGGTGTCCCCAGCAATTTCTCTCCAGGAGTGTCACACCCACTGTGTTGCCCCTTTAGAACTTCTGTCACAGGCACCCTGGACTGCAGAGTGTTCATTACCCCTTGAGGTACAGGGACAGAGGCCATGAAGCAGGGTAGGGTAGGGTAAGGCATCTTTTCTTGGACACAGCCCTGCAGCTGGGCCTGCCATTCCATCACAGTGGGTAAAGATGCAGGGGAAACTGAGTCTCCCCAGGCTTGCCTTTGCTTGTCTGTTTCTTGGGGCTGGGCACGGGACAGGATGGGACAGGACAATGCCCCTCCCCACTGGGAATCTGTACATCCCAGAGCCCAGCGCTGGGGAGAGGTGCCCATGCCGGGGGCAGCAGGACGAGTGGCCAAGGGCTACGGAAGGGCAGGAAAGCCCCATGTGAGACACAGATCCCGGAGCCAAGGCCTCATTCGTCTGACCTCGCTGCCCTGTAGGAAAGCCAGCCTGAACCATACCTCAGATCTACAGCCACCCGGGCCTGGCCCCCGCCATGGCTGCGGGAAGCCATCGGCATGCGACTGTTCGAGCCGTGGGGTCTCTGCCGAGCACCGTCTCCGCCATCATCAGCAGCTCCGAGCCCGCCTTGTCCTGGGCGCCTTCAGCCGCCTTCAGCCATAATCGCGCTCTGTGGGGCTCGGGGAACAATGTCCTTTCCCTGCGTGATAAGCCTTACTTATTTCTACTCTTGTACGGTGGTCCTGGACTCACGTTTCAGCCCTTTGGGCAGGGGTCTCCAACCGCCCAGACGCTCTGTACATAGTGTCATGGTGGGTCGGGGGCTGCCTGGCCCCCCTTGCCTCCCTGGCTCCCTCCACTGAATGACGCCTGCTCTCCATGCACGTGATGTTTCTCCGCCTCACACTCCCTGCTTGATGATGCTTGGATCTTTGGAATGACCCCTCGTCCCCCCCCCCTCTTCCCCCCGGGGACCCTGCATGCCTCTCTGACAGCCATGCTCAGTAGACTAGAATGCAGCCCCAAACTTCCAGACCCTTCCATGAGCCCCGCATCTGGCAGGCCCATCCTGTGGTGCGTGATTTGCCCTGTGTGTCCCCACCACCAACATACACATCCAGCCCCAGCCTGGAGCCTGCCCGTGTCTCTCAGACCCACAAAGCCAGCAGGCTTGGCAGGCGCCTTGTACGACTAGAAGCAATAACTCTGTCCCCAAAGTTGCCTGGAAATGCAGGGCTATGCCAGGCAGTACGTTTGCCCAGACTTGGCTGTGTCCTGGGGGAGGGGGATTCCATCCTCTCAGGGCCACTTGCCCTTCCTGCCATCCCCTTGCCATGCCATATAGTAGACTGTGACTCTTGTGGCCATTCTGTGGCTGTCCAGTACTATTATGGGGAAATAAGTCATGTCTGTGATTGGTCTGGCTGAGGTGGGGCTGTGGGCATATGTTGACCCTGGTCTGGCCACATCCACATTCACCAGCCTTCAGACATCCCACAGAGTGTTGCCGTGTGGGTTCTGTGCTGGTGATGCCTCATTTCAATCTAAGGAGGGTCAGCATTGCCACAGTTCAGGCTCATGTTAGCCCCATGCTATCTCTGTTCCTGTCCTTCTGCTTCCTCATCAGGGGACACTGCTGGTCTTTGCCCATGACCAGCCTGGTCACAAACATGTAGCTTAGAAAGCCAGGATACATGCACAGCAGGCTGGTCCCAGGGGGCATCTATTGAACCACAGGATCACAGGCACCATCCCACTGGTGAAGTCCTCCCGTGCACCAAACTGTTGCCCTTGTCACCCATTTGCCGTCTTAGAGCAGCTTCCAATGAAACTAGGCGCCTTCCAGGGGGCGAGTGCCTTTGCATGCTGTCAGTGCTTGGTGAACTGAGCACAGCTCCAGCCAGGTGCCATAGGCTGCCAGGAAGGGGGGGCCTGTAGTGTGCCTGGGCCCAGCCCCCTCCTCAGTTGCTTTCAGAGCTGACTGGCCATGCCCCTTCTCTTGCGGAGCCCAGATTCCTCAACAAGGAGGTGTTGAAAACAAGACATGTCTTCACACTTGGCCTCCTGGCTCCTTAGGTCCAGAGGAGTTGAAGTCAGAATCCAGAATTGACTGGGTTATGGTTGGAGGCTCAGAGGCCAGTAGCAGAACCAGGGGCCCTGCCCAACCTTCAAGGAGCTGGGAAGGTGGCTGAGACCTTGATTAGAATTGGGTTCAGTCAATTATTCTGGTCTCAGCCATTTAGAATTTGATCTCAATCTATTATCCTGTAGCCAATTAGAATTTGATCTTAATCAATTATCCAGGTCTCTGCCAATTAGAATCGGGTCTCAGCGGATTATCCTGGTCTCTGCCAGTTAGAATTGGAACAACAGTGTCGACCTAACCCACGTCAACACCTCTGTGGCCCTCACTGTGGCACTGTGGCCCCACTGCATTAGGACCAGGTGGGCTGAGGCCAGCTGCAGCTGAACCTGCAGGTGTGAGGGGCGGAGAGGTCTGGGGGCTGGTGTTTGTGAGTCAAAGTTAACCCAGGAAGGCTCAGCTCAGCCTAGGATGTTCCTCCCAGCTGCTTTTGTTTCCATGGAGACTGAGGATTGGGTCTGAGAGTTCCTAGGCCTTTGGTGGGAGGAAAGGGCTCCCATGAGAGCAGAGGCTGAGGCAGAGCTCCTACTCTGATCAGCTCCTAGACTTCCCAGCAGGCTCAGCTCAGCAGCGAGGACCCTGACTTCTTAGACTCTGCTGGGGTGAGCACAGTGAGACAGGCACCTCGGGAGGCCTTGCCTCCAAGAAGTCCCTGGGGATTTCCGGGGGTGTCCCAGGTTTGTCTGTACATGAGTCTTGGAGGTGAATTCTAAGACACAATGAGTAGTGGGGCCCATGAGCCTCTTCCCAGGAGGGCAGTGACCCCTTCTCAGCATATGAGCTCAGATCCACCCATCCATATACTTCACTTCTTGCACATCTTTACTGGGCAGTAGCCCCGCTCCCAAGCCTTAGAGCCGACAACTGGAGGGTCAAATTTGCAATTTCTTCTCTGGTGGTCTTATGGAACCATTGAATGCCATTGTCCTGTTACTGTCTAGAGTAGGATAGAATAACAGGAGGTCTGACCAGAAGTAAGTAGGAGGCAAACAGGAATGGCAGCGATGGCAAGATCCTGATAGCCACAAGCTTTGAGGCAGCCTCTACCTGCTGCAGTGTGTCTGTGGGTCTGGTTTGCATCGTGACTCACCAACTGGGAATTGCTATTGTAATCAAGGCTGTCCCATGCATGCACACAGGAGCAGTGCGGATGTGAGTGGATGGTTTATGTGTTCTGAGACCCATGGCCCAGTGGGCAGCTACCCACCCATGGTCAGGAGCTATTTCCAGACTCCCACCAGCAACCCCTTCAGAATCCCGGGCCCTGGACCCAAAGCACAATCTCAGGAGGACACAGCCATGCAGGGAGCCCTGACAGGCCTGAGCGGCCCTTGCACAGCCAATGTCAACTTTGGAGAGGTGGCAAGTCGCTCTCCTACCCATGTGGCCCCTGAGCATCCCCCAAGCCTCCACCCTGTATCCAGAATCTTCCACCATGAAATCTTAATTGTGTCAACCTTAGGTTGGTCTTGAAAGCATGTGGTGTGTACAAAGTGGGTCCATCTGCTGGCTAGTTGTGAGTCTGCAGGGTGCCTGGATTCTGGGTCTACACAGCCCTCCCACACCATGTAGCATCCCAACCTCTGCATTCTATTCTTCCCCCGCCTAGCCTCACACACTTGCACGTCGATTTGCACAAGTGAAAATGTCAAGGTATGAACATCTCTTAGTGGCAGATTCTCTTCTCAGTCACGGCAAGCCTAAGGTTGTCCTTGGCTTTTCTTGGTTCACTACTATAAACCCCCGAGCCCTCAATGCTCCACTCGCCTTTTCTGGGCCCCTCCTTGGAATGCAGAGGTGGTGGACACAGGTGACCCCCCGCCAGTAGTGTTTACGGAGGCTGTGTGTCTGGGCATGGCCATGGGACAGTGTCCGAATGACAACAGTTTCAGTGTCACTGGGCAACTTTATAGATTTGTCATGCTTGATACGGGTCTATTTTTATGTCAACTGAACACTGTGGTGAATCTTCCAGTCTTCCAAGGTTGTTAAACTGAGGCACGGAATGAAACAACTTGTCCTACTTTTATTTTTAAAAAAAATGAACGGACTGAAATAGTCAATGTGAATGTACATTTCTTAATTGCAACTTTTCTACTGAGTGTTTGCACTATACTTTATGGAAACTTATTTAACAAAATTAAAGGGAAAATTGCTTGACTGAATACGGGGGTGATTTTAATCCCAGAACCCATGTTGCTATGGGCATTTAAAGATATTCCTACCTGAGCCCGGAGAGATAGCACAGCGGCGTTTGCCTTGCAAGCAGCTGATCCAGGACCAAAGGTGGTTGGTTCGAATCCCCGTGTCCCATATGGTCCCCCGTGCCTGCCCGGAGCTATTTCTGAGCAGACAGCCAGGAGTAACCCCTGAGCACTGCTGGGTTTGGCCCAAAAACAAAAACAAAACCAAAACAAAAAGATATTCCTGACTAATTTCTCTAGTAACACTGTCAGGAGAGACACTGATGTGTCCTATGGTGACCGGCCTATTGTCCTTTCTCAAGCCCTGCTGTGGTCTTGTTCTCAAGAGAGAGCCCCTGGCTCAATGGGTGGGGAAGTAGATAACACATTCAACTGTTGCACCTCACAAAAAAAAATCCAGGAAGAGAATTTGCAAAAGGAGGTATGGCAAGAAAAGGAGGAAAGGAAGGTAGTTGAAAAAGGGAGAGAAGGAAGAAGGAAAAAGAGAAGAAAAGGGTAAGATAAGGAAACAGAAGGAAAATAAGGAAAGAAGGAAAAAGGAAAGAAGAAAAAGAATGAAAGGAAGGGAAGACAAGAAAGAAAATGACAAAGAGAGGGATAGGAAAGAATAAAGAAAAAGGAAAGGCAATAGAAGGAAAGAAAGAAAAACTGACAAAAAGGAAAGAATGAAAAAGAAAGCAAAGAAGATAAAAGAAAGAAAGACTCATGTCTTCCTAAAAAAGGATCTCTTACAGTTCTATTCTGGAACCTCTCTCTACACTTATCTGTGTACCTGCCTCTTCCCAGACCCTATGACAGGTTCTGAGGTCCTGGGCCACAGGAGCTAATGGGCAGGGGATGGTGGGCAGTGCCCAGCAGGGCAGGTTCCTTAACTGCAACAGATTTTGACTCATTCATCTGCTGATCCATGAGCTGCCTTCCTTCGCCCAGGTCCTGCTTGAGGGCATGTTAAACTGGTTCTGACCTGCACTTCCCAAAACCTGGGTGCCCAGTGGTCTGTGGGTCTGCAAAAAGGAAAAAAGGAGAAGAGTTGGGGAGAAGTAGGTTTCCTGTGTGTGGCTAAAGCAGCAGAAACTTCTCTCACATTTCTGGGATTGGAAATCATGGGGTTAGTTTCTTTCCTTTTTCTTTTTGGGCCACACCCAGCCATACTCAGGGTTGACTCCTGATTTTGTGCTCAGGATCACTCCTGGTAGGGCTTGGGGAACTGTGTACAGTGCTGGAACTTGAACCTGGGTTGGCTATGTGATGGATAAATGCCCTCCCTGCCTATTGCACTCTTTCAGGACCCAAGAAACAAAAGCATTGCATGAAGACCTGCCCCTGCTTCATTTCACACTGATGTCCTTCCCTATCACTGGGGAGTGAGGCCTGGCTGCCTGCCACCTCCCACAGTCTGGACTTATTACCCCATCATGGTCAGAGTGGTGTCAGAGCTAGACTGTGGCAAAATGAGCCCAGAGTGCCAGCTCACTGACCCTAGTGGAACCAGGTTGCAATCCTGGTCAAGACACTCCTCTGCCTCAGTTTACCTCGATGGGACCAATCTGTTGGGAACATCCCAAGAGATTTTTCTGTCAGTAGTATTTTCTTTAGTCTAGTTTGAATGTTTGCTCATGTTGGCTTTCAGCCCTGCACTGATGCTGCCCCTCTGGCTGGAAGAGCAAAGAGTAGACAGGCCAGAAGCTACAAGTCCCCAAAAGAATAGTCCAGGGAGAAATCACATGGTGGGTCACAGTTTGAGACAGACCCCAAAGTCATAAATTCTAGAAGCAGACCCTACTTTAATGGATTTGCAGTGGCCCTAGGTCCTAAGACTTGCTAAGACCTAACACGGACAGGCCAGGGTAAAAATTTTTGTTTCTTGGAGGAGGCATCACCCACTAGGGGCCCTGGGGTGGCAAAGTTTCTGCTCAAAGAAACAGGCTCAAAAACAAAATGTCTAAATGGGTGTTTATTACAAGCAAATAAAAGAGCAAAATGACACATGTCAACCTGTGCTCATGTCTGCCACAGGAATGCAGATTCTTGGTGAGCAGAGGACAGTGGCTCTGAGCTCTTCATGTTCATAGAATTGGTGCATAGACTTTTCCTAACCCTGCTCTGGGAGGTGCTGTTCTTCTGAAAAGGGGGTGGGTATTGTTCCCTAAGTGCCTCTGAGTCCTTTGGGCTTCAGAGTACCTTATCCTGTAACCAAAGTGGTCAAGAGGTACTGGTAGTTTCCCTGGACTCCAGCATTTCCCGCTAGAGAAATGTGGTGCAGCTGGCAAGAGAAAGTTGGGAAGACAGGAAAGAATTTGGAGATGATGGGAAAGGACAAGACATGAGGGGCAAGAATTCAGACTCTGAGCCAGAACAATAGGGCAGTGAGGAGGGTACTCGCCAGGGCACAATGGCCATAGGATGAGTCAGCAGGGCCAGGGGCTTTGGGCCTGATCTCCATCCAGTGCTCACTCTATCTGCACTGTGAGCTCATGTTGAGTGGCTTCCTCAATATTCTGGAGCTGACGTGTCTCCCACTGCTGCACCTGCCTGGCCTGGGAAGAGACAGAATAGCTGAGCAAGGCAGCCTGCAGGGAATGTGTGTGCAAGGCAAGGCCTTCCCTCCACCACCTGGAACTGTAACCCGTCAAACCTCCCCTCCCTAAAAAAACAGCAACATCTTCAAGATGGTTGAGTGGCCATATGAAGACTGCAGGAAGTGGATGGATGGGCCAGTCCTGAGAGGTGGGTATCCCAGAGGTCACTCACCAGCCAGGGCTGGCCAGGCTGGGGACATATGGGGCAGGATGGGGGCAGATGGGAGTGAACAGGGTGGATAAATGGGAATAGATGGATGGGGGTGGAAGGGGAGGACAGGGTGGATGAGATTGGGCAGGGAGGAAAGGGGCTGGATGGGGGTGGACAGGGGTGGGTGGGGGGATGGGGCTGGATGTAGTTGGGCGGGTGGATGGTAGGGAACAGGGATATCTGGGGGTGTACTGAGGAGGACGGGGCTGGACCTGGCAGGGTGGGGGTGGATGGTAGTTAGATGGGGCTGGATGGTGTATGGGACTAAATGGGGTGGAGGGGGTGTATTGGGGGGACAAGGGTCTTACCACGGATGCCAGCATATTCCAGTTAGTCTTTTTCCTCTTGGGTGTGTCCTTAATCCCAGGCAGGCTCAGGGATCCTCTCTGTGTGTGGGGCACAGAGCCTGGCCACAGCGGACCCTCAGGTGCCCAGGGGTCTGAGTCAGGCCCTGGCTCCAAGTTGGACCCTTCAGAGGACCAGATGGTGGGAAGCTGCTGCTTCTGGGAAACAGAGGGCAGTCTGGGCTGTGCTGGTGGCTCCAAGGGACCCTCGGAAGAGTGGACGGTCAGTGGGGATTCCTCCTTGACAGCATTCGGTGGCCTGTTTGGGGCAGCCTCGGTCCCAAGGCTGTGTCTTCTTTGGAACCTTCTAGAAGATTTTTGTGCAGTTGCTGAAGAGCAATCAGGGGCCTGCCAGGGTATATAGCACAGGTGCTAAGAGGGCACAAGGGTTCAGAGCATCCTCAGAGACCTTCACCAAGTGGATTGAAACCCTGTTCCTGACTTTCTCTTGCTATCGTCTTTGGTGCTTTTGTGCCCATTTGGTCCAGAGTTGAAGCATTTGGGCTGTGAGATGGTCAAGACTCATCCCTGAACCACACATGCCAGCTATGGTCCCTGAGCATGGGTGGGTGAACCCCAAACAAGCAGACATTATTCTTTAGGAAAGCAATTTTTTCCCCAAGTAGTACAAAGCATTGCCAGGGAAATCATTTAAACTTATAAAATACTTTAAGCACAGAAAGGTTTTTTTGTTTGCTTGTTTCTGGCCACACCCGGCAGTGCTCAGGCCTTACTCCTGGTGGTTTGAGTGTGCCTAGAATTAAACCCAGGTTGATCTCATGCCAGGTAAACCATTGGCCCTTCATTGTGGTGTTTTTGTTCGCTTTTAGTAAGTGAAATTATGCTTTGCAGATACCCATGCTGATAGCATTTCCAAAATGTATCTGGGAAATACATTACTGATTTCAAGCCCTAAGAAATGAATGTAGAATTCCTTTCTTGCAGTATAAATCCTGAATTTTGACTTTTTTTGGTTTTTGGGTCACACCCGGCAGCACTCGGGTTACTCTTGGCTCTGGACTCAGAATTCGCTCCTGGCAGGCATGAGGGACCATATAGAATGCTGGGATTCAAACCACCTGGATTGGCTGTGTGCAAGGCAAACCACCTTACCCTGTGCTATCTCTCTAGCCCTGACTTCTAACGCCTGTGGTCTGATCCAGTTTTGATGCCAGCCAAGGAATCTGCTTCACCAAGATGAATTCCAAACAGATTGTAAGAAAGATTTAAATGTAAAAGACAAAGCTGCTGAGTATTGGAAGGAAATATGGGTATATTCCTTTTTAAAGGTGATTCTGTAAAACTCACAGAGTCATAAAACAAAAGAATGAATTAAACAAAACTACACTAAAACAAACTTTTGTGTAGAAGTTTTATCCCCAAAATAAAAATAAAAGTAATTCTCCAAAACAAAGAAGATTGTATTCTGGGGTTGAATAGATGTTACAGTGGGCAGGGAATTTGTCTTGCATGCGACTGACCAGAGTTCAATCTCCAGTATCCTGTGTGGTCCCGCGAATACCACCAGGAATGATTCCTGAGTGCAGAGACAGGAGTAAGACCTGAGGATCACCAGTGTGGCCCAAAACCAAACCAAAACAAAGGTCCTTTTTTGTACTAAATGAAAAAAGAGATCACAATTCCTATTAAAGATGATCAAGAAATTCTAAGATCTAAGGGGAAAACCAGGAACTTAAACAGCAAGGACCCTGAACAGTTGTTCCTTTATGAATCTTTCACACACCCTCATGAAAGTTACGTGTGTGTGTGTGTGTGTGTGTGTGTGTGTGTGTGTGTGTGTGTGTGTGTGTGTGTGTGTGTGTGTGTGTGTGTGGTGGGGGGGACAGGGGACAGGTGCTAGCCTTGCATGTGGCTGAACCTGAATTGTTCCCCACCAGTGAGTTCAGTCCTGGAGCACTGGCAGATATGAGTCCTGTCACCCACTACACCCCTGTCCCTTCCAAAAAGATGTGTGCTTTGTATAATGTCTTTTTTTGGGTGCAAACTAAGAGAAAACAGAATGTTCTAGAAATAGCTAAACTGATTTTTTTTTTTTTTTGCCAGGGGCTGGGGTCAAAGGTTTCTCTGACCCCTGGATTTTCTCTCTGAATCTTCAGGAAGCTCCTACTTGGTTTACAGATGGGAAGGAAAGGACTCAGCCCCAGAGGCCTACCTTCAGAAGGGGGAAGTGTTTGGGAGCACTGATGTTGGACTAGAAAGTGGAGGGTCCAAGATTTGTGTTGTCCTGCTCTCATTCTGCCCTTACTGTATTTTATTTGGAATCTGGATCTGGATCAGTATCTGAATCTGGGGGTTTTCCAGGGAACACACCCTGAGCTCTCTGTACCCTGGGTTCTCTGAATCCTGGGCTTGCCAGAACCTGGTTGGTTCTGGCTGTTTTTGAGAAGGCCAGAGACTTCCTGAGCTGCAGGAAATGAGGAAGACAATGGGAGGGACAGGTGAGGAGAAAAGAGGGGTAGGTAGAGCTTCAGCTCTGGGCTAACCAGTTAGTGAGACTCACACAGGAAGAGGCATTTGGTGGGGGCTTGGTGAGGGCAGAATTCCCACCCTCCCAGCTCCCATCTGAGCCCAGTATCTCGGGGAGGGCCAGGGCTGCAGTCTCCCCTTCTGGAGACTGTGGGCAGTCAGGTGGCTTCCCCCACCCCATACCCAGAGCAGAGGAACCAGAGAACCCCTACCTGCTCTCCTGGCTCCATCCTTCTTCTGAGGGCGCTGCACTAGACCCACAGCCCCGTCCTCATCACAGGTGTCTCTGCTAGAGGAGTTCCTGCAGTGAGAGGCCAAACAGCTGAGGAGGGGCAGGGCAAGGCTTTAAGGGTGCTCACCTGGCAGCTGCTTTCTTTGACACAGCTCTCTCTGTGTCTGTGTGTGCACAAGTGCTCGAAGCCTCCCCTAGGAGGCCGAAGGCCAGTGAACTGTCAGTGAACAGACATTCAGGGGACCTCCCCCCCCCAACAGGAGTGACCAATCAGGGACCCCTATGAGTAACCCTTCAGGAATCCTTTGAGTGACCAATCAGGGAGACTGTAAGTGCCACTTCAGGGTAGAGACCCCTGTGAGTGACTTTTCAGGGACTCCATGAATGGCCATTTGGGCCCAAGCATGGTCCCACATTGCCCATCATAGAAGCCTCAGGAGTGAGACCAACCACCACCCAGTTTTGTCTCTGAGGCAACAGTGCAGCCTGGGGAGTGACTCTGGGCAGAGTGACCCTGGGCAGTAACCCTGGAAGTGATCTTGGGCAGAGTGACTCTGGGCAGTGACCTTGGGTGAGTGACCCTGGACAGAATGACCTGGGCAATGATCTTGGAATGACCTTGGGCAGGGTGACCCTGGATAGAGTAACACTGGGTAGTGATCTTGGAAAGAGTGACCCTGAGCCAGAGTGACCCTGGGCATTACGTGACCCTAGGAAGTGACCTTGGGTAGAGTGACCCTGGGCATTGACACTGGGCAGTAACTTGGATAGAGCTGCTGCCCACTGTTGGTATTGAAGTCAAGCTCTGGCTGATTCCTGGTGCTCAGGACCCCCAGGACTCAGCAGCTCCTCTTGGGGTACCCAGACTAAGCTGTTTTACTTGTTTCCAGGAATTTCTTAGGAGCAGACCTAGGTGGGCTACTCACAGGTATTATCCTTTGTGGGGTTTTTTTTGGAAGGGGGTTTGTTTTGGGCCACACCCAACTGTGCTCAGGAGTTTCTCTCTCTCTCCCCCACTCTCCCTCTCTTTTGATTTTTGGGCCACATCCAAAACCTCTTGATTTTGGGCATTCAGGTTACTCCTGGCTCTGCACTCAGGAATCACTCCTGGCAGGTTCAGGGGAATTCTCCATGCAACACCTGTATAACATTAGAGACCTTTTCCTTAGGAAGACTGGCAGTGTGTCCTCACACAGATGCCTAAATGCTCCAGGAATAGGTACAGTGCTGTGATGCTTTGATTTCTGTTGTTTAACTTCTGTGTCGTCATTCCTGAGAGAGCATCTTCTACTGCTCTGTCCTCCCAAGGATAGAGAAGACCATTTTTAGCTCCAAGGCCTGATTCTTCTATCTAATTGATCTGATCTTTTTCAGATGTTGATAACTGCAAACCTGAACTAGTCAATTGCCTGGACCCCCATTAAAAACTATGGTAGCTTGAGATTTTACCCCTTGTTGTAGGTCTTTACCTACAGTTCTTTCTAGCCTGAAGAATTTACAGAAGATAGACCTTCACCCATACTCCTCCTTAAAGACTTGTAAGGGGTAAAATCTCTAGGGAAAATGGTAAGGTCAGCAGGAAAGCTGCTAGGGAAATAAGAGCAAGTGGGGCCTAACTAACAAAAATCAAGCAGGAATAACAGTCTATCCTAAAAATAATTAGTACCAGGTGTGGAAGGTATTTTTGTCCGACCCAGTGCAGGGAGGGCAAAAACCCTCATAGCCTGTCTCTCCAGGCTACTGGGTTCCAGGGCTGTATGTTGTCCTCTCCACTACAACTGCTGTTAAAGTTGCAGGATTGAAGAAGATGCAAGAACTACCTTGTTCCTCAAGGTGGGGAGTCACCTGCCCAGATGAGAAAGACCCCCTGCAGATTCAGCTGACTCAGCCCCCAGAACCAGGGCAGAATGCAGAGCTTCCTGATGCTCCCACTGACAGCGGTGACTATGGGATGACTGGCTGGAATCAACACCCCATTTGCTTTAGGACTATACTTGGACTCTGACCTGTACTGTGAATAGAGGGTTTGTGGGTCAAACTGCTGCCCAAGGGATCCCTGTCCTAAACTTTGACTTACGCTATTTGTTTGAGATTTCTGATTATGCACCACAAAGTTCTCCTCATTTGCTTTTTCAAGCTCACATAAGTGCAGTTAAAGTGCTTGTATGTGCCAATAGGTAGGAACAGGGGACGAGGGACCTCAAGGAGAGTCAAAGATTTGTCTCAGATCCAAGAGAAGAGGAGGGACGATGAAGCCTAGAGCAGAAGAGACTCCATTTTGTCAAACCAATATTAAGTTTCCATTTAAGGCTAACTAGGCTAAGATCCATGTAAGGGCTAAGTTTCGAAGTTATCCCAACAATAATGACGCAGACCCCATGTGCCTATAAATCACAATATACTGCCCTAGATATCTAGTCATAAAAGGACACGATGAAACACCCTAGAAACACCCTTGACAATAGCCAATCCACTTAAAGGTCAAGATTCCTACTTTAGCCCTATGTAACCCCTGGGTGGGTAGCCTCTCTGGGAGGTGACCCAGGCGTGTCAGTTTGTTGCTTGTTGCTAGAAGGAATAAAGCTTTGCTTTGCTTTATTTTAATTGTGCAGTCTTGTCCTCAATTCTGGACCGTCACTCTGCCATAGAGAGAGTCAGTGTGCTTGGTTAAGCAACAGTGCTCACCTCCCCAGGGGAAATTAGAAATTTCTTTGCAATGCAGCTAGAATGGTTTATTATCCCCCCACATGGGGAAGCTGAGGACTGTGGGATGGAGAGCAGTGCCAGGGTCCTTGAGGATTTCACACTGGGCTGTGGACACAGGCCCAGTATCTCACTGCCCCAGGCTACCCTCATACCCCTGCCCTCCCACATATACCCCTGCCACTATACCCCTTCCCCCACATTTTCCCTCCCACATACACCCCCCAGGGGCCCCTGGCCACCTCTTACTGGGGCACTGCTTGGAGCACAGCAGAACAGTTTGTATTTGTGAATAAAAACAATTGTGAAATCTGCAGTTTCCAAAGTCATGGAAGCCTGGTACACAAACGTCATTTGTCTCCACGGCCATGAAACAGTTTTGGGGTGACAACAGGGTTTTGCATGTGCAAGGGCCCCTGTGGAACCCCAGGCCTAGGCCATGGCATGACCTGGCCCCACGTCTTGCCAAGCCCCATCCTTGTATGTTCTTTGCGTTTGATTTTTAGGGGCATTCTCTGCACAGAGGCTGCATTTCCCTTGCAGAGAAGAAGAGGATCAGCAGACACGGAATTAACTCAGCGAAGCAAATTCAAGTGCCACTTGTCTCCCAGGAACAAATGCATAAGAATCTCTGATGACTCCTGTGGACACAGGAAGGGCTGTTCAGAGGCTGCATGTATCTATGTGAGGTGGTGAGCTTGGTTGCTGGACAAGGTTGCCTCTACTGGGTTTTAGCCTCTGAAAAATCTTGGATGCAAAATACTCAGTAAATGGAAGTGTTGTCTCTCATGTCTTCTCTGCCCAGGCCCTTATAATTATCTGGTCATTAGCATTTCTTTCCTGGCATCTTTTGTAAACACCACTATGTATATATGTTGTTTCTGTACTGCACATGTTTACTTTCTCCATATAACAATGTTTGACATGTTGGAAACATTTCTGGCTGCATCAAGATTATATCCCTGGCTCATCTGCTTCTGGACACAGTAAAGCCCTGTTCTAGGAATGGACTTTGCAGACACCATATTGACTCTCTTTTCTCTGTCCCTATCTCGCACCTTGGAAGGGCCTATTCCTGCACTTCCATTACCAGGAGGCACCTTGAATCCACCCCCTGTAGACGCTGAGGTCATTCATCCTGGCTCATTCTTTGTGTCTGACTTGACCTGCCTTGCTTTTTCCAAGATCACTCCAATATGCCTCAGTGTCATGGCAGTGACAGTCCTCTGCTGCCTCCTCTACCTGGTGCTTGACTTCAGTGATGCTGTTTTGCTTCCTAACCCTAAGACCAAATAAACATATACAACTTGTGTTTAGCCAAGTAACAATAAAATGGAGAAAGACCATCCTTTTTTTTTTAAAACCAATTCTCTCCCAAATGAGTCTAGAGACTTTCCACTAATGTCTATATGAACTAAAATGATCTGATTTATAGGTCTAATATGCCCCCCAAATAGATAATTAGCACAACATAGAAGGCAAGTCAGAGAAAGCCCAGAAAAACGTGGGTATGTATGATGTGACCTATGAGATATCACACGTGTGATCTACAAAAACAAATATAGAGAAGCGGAACTTCACTAAAATTACAGGCTTCTGAAATGCCGAAGATAACACAGAAGGAATGAGATGAATTACCACATGCTGAGAGAAAATATTTACAGAAGATGAGTCTGATAAAGCCAGCTAGTAAAAGATGCACATGGAAATGTTAGGAGAATTCTTAACAATAAAACTCATCTATGAATGACCAAAGATCTTAACATTATGTTCTCAGAGCAGATAAACATAAGACAAGTAAAAAAATATGTACCATCTCATTTGCCATCTGAGTAATGTTGAATTATAGTGAAAATATACATTGGGGCCAGAGCGATATCACAGTGGGAAAAGTATTTGCCTTTTAATGGCTGATCTGGGTTCGATGAGTGTGCCAGTAGTAGTTTCTGAGTGCAGAGACACCCCTGAGCACTGCCGATGTGGCTCAAAAACAAAAACATATGAAGATATACAAGTATTGTTGGGGCCTGAGCGATAGAACAGTGGGGAGGGCATTTGCCTTGCATGCAGCTGACCTGGCTTAATCCTTCGCAGCCCATATAGTGAAGCACTGCTAGGAGTAACTCTCAAGCACTGCCGAGTGTGGCTCCAAAACAAAACAAAGCAAAACAAAACAAAACAAAACAAGATATCCAAGTATTCTAACAGCCTGAATCCAGACATGAACCAAATCAAATGCTGAGGAGAATGTGGAAGGCTGGAGAAAGCCAGGAATTCCAGATGACTGTACCCATAATATCTATTCTACACTGATGTGTAAGTGGTGTGGGAGTGGCATCTACATAATGTGAGAGCACTGATTGGTGAGCCCTCTGAGATAGAGACAGGCAGGAGCACCACCCAGGATAGCCCATCATGATGCATGAACAAAATGTCCCAATGAGATGCAAACAGAGAAAAATGAGGCATATTCCCCCCCCCCCCCACACACACAAAGTGCCTGGAGATTGTCATGGTGGTCTCCTCATCCACTTCTATTTTTGTTTTTAGTTTATTTAAACACTGTAGTTACAGGGTTGTTTAAAATAGAGTTGGTTTTTTCCCCATCACAATTGCAAAGTTGTTCATGATTGAGTGTTGGTCATACACTATCCAACATCCTTCACCAGTGTACATTTCCCACTATCAATGTCCCCAGTTTTCCTTCCATCCTTATACCCTCTTGCCTGTCTCTGGGTTTTCCTCTCTTCTCTTTCTTTTCTTTTTCTTTCTTTCTTTCTTTCTTTCTTTCTTTCTTTCTTTCTTTCTTTCTTTCTTTCTTTCTTTCTTTCTTTCTTTCTTTCTTTCTTTCTTTCTTTCTTTCTTTCTTTCTTTCTTTCTTTCTTTCTTTCTTTCTTTCTTTCTTTCTTTCTCTCTTTCTCTCTTTCTCTCTTTCTCTCTTTCTCTCTTTCTCTCTTTCTCTCTTTCTCTCTTTCTCTCTTTCTCTCTTTCTCTCTTTCTCTCTTTCTCTCTTTCTCTCTTTCTCTCTTTCTCTCTTTCTCTCTTTCTCTCTTTCTCTCTTTCTCTCTTTCTTTCTCTCTTTCTTTCTCTCTTTCTTTCTCTCTTTCTTTCTCTCTTTCTTTCTCTCTTTCTTTCTCTCTTTCTTTCTCTCTTTCTTTCTCTCTTTCTTTCTCTCTTTCTTTCTCTCTTTCTTTCTCTCTTTCTTTCTCTCTTTCTTTCTCTCTTTCTTTCTCTCTTTCTTTCTCTCTTTCTTTCTCTCTTTCTTTCTCTCTTTCTTTCTTTCTTTCTTTCTTTCTTTCTTTCTTTCTTTCTTTCTTTCTTTCTTTCTTTCTTTCTTTCTTTCTTTCTTTCTTTCTTTCTTTCTTTCTTTCTTTCTTTCTTTCTTTCTTTCTTTCCTCTCTTTATCTTTTTCTCTCCATTTCTCTCTGTCTCTGTCTCTCTATCTCTCTTTCCTTTTTTCCCACCATGGTTTGCATTATTGTTACTGAGAGGTACCATACCTATCACTTTATCTCCTTTCAGCTCCTACTCAGTTTTTGTCTGGAGTGACCATTTTCAACAATCACTGTCCTAAACTCACTCAAGAGCTGGGCACTTGACACCTTGACTAGTACAGTGGATAGGGCATGTGCCTTGCAGCAGCTGAACGGGGTTCAATCCCCAGAATCCCAAAGAGTTCTTCAGCAACACCAGGAATGATTTCTGAGTGCAGAGCCAGGAGTAACCCCTGAATGCTGCCAGGTATGGCCCCAAAATAATAAAGCAAATAATGAAAACCTTTGAAGAAAGGACCACAGCAATAGCACAGTGGGTAGGGTGTTTTTGCTTTGTATGTGGCTGACCTGGATTGGATCCCCAGCATCCCATATAGTCCCCCGAGACTGACAGGAGTAATTTCTGAGTGCAGAGCCAAAATAACCCCTGAATGCTACAGGGTATGGCCCAAAAGATACAAACAAACAAACAAAAACCTTTGAAGGAAACCATAGCCATCATCTTCAGGAAATGATTGTGAATGCCCAACTTAGCAAACTCATGATTCATCTGATGTTGGCCACAGGGTTCCTGAGACCCAGCAGACTGACTCTGAGTACATCATGTTCATCCTCATAGCCTTGGCATGGGCTCCAGTGAAAGGGCCTGCATGCATCAGAGATGGGAAGGGCCAGCTCTGACCTCTTGCACCAGTTCCACAGTCCTGACCCCCTCATACCACCCAAGCACAGACACTAGGAATCTTACTATCCATACCACATCCTACCAGCTCTACCAGCTGGTAGGATGGGACCAGTTGTCTTAAGTTAGTGGCCCTAGACTTGAATGGAGAGCTTGGGCCAGTCCATTTGGCCAAGTCTCACCTCAGAGTTTGAAGAGGGGGTCTGACTAGTAGCCTGAGGGGTGCATTTCTTTCCAGGCCCCTGCAGACAAGACCGCCTGGAACCATGACTTTCAGAACCCAAAGTTGGTGCTAGGTGGCACTCTCTGTGTGCCCTGCATGTGCCTGGCACCTGATGTGCTCATCCTGACCACACATTGATGGGTGCAGGCTGGGCCCCAGGCATTGCCCTGGGCTTTGTGTTGAAGCCTATGTTTGGGGTCTGGCCATATTGATGTGATGAGCATCTAGTTATTCATTGACTTGGCTTAGCAGGGCAGTGTGTGAGTCTCTCTCTGTGGAGCGGTGCCCTTCATGGCTTGAGCCGTGGCTCCAGGCCAGGCTTTTGCCGAGTTTTGCATCATTCCCCAGTCGATGAGAGAACACAGCAGAACGGTCTCTTTGTTTTCATTTCCCCCCAGTTCAAAACAACTTTCTTTTAGAGGGTCCTGCCTGATTACAGCACTTTTCCTTTGAAAGCTGCCTTTGCCCTTGATCCTTGCATTGTTGTTCAGAGACATATTGATACTGAAAGCTTCCCTGTGGGGGAGCCAGCCACCTGCTCCATGGAGGCAGAGCCAGAACAGGCTGGTAATGGGAGGCCCAGTGTGGTTCCATCAGGGCTGTGGCTGCCCCCTCACTGACCATGGTCACTGGGCAGAAACCATAGCAGAGACACATCTAGGGCTGGCCTGTCCATTGTCCCCAATATGTGGGTTGTGGAAACTGGGACACTGGGAGGAACAGAATGTGCTTGGGTGTGATCCCAAGTGTCGGTTCAGGTAGTACCTTGCTGCCTCAGTCTATCTCAGTTTACCTCAGAGCCAAATCCTTCGGATACTCCTGCTGATTCTGTACCCACAATCTCTCTCTCTCTCTCTCTCTCTCTCTCTCTCTCTCTCTCTCTCTCTCTCTCTCTCAAATACACACACACACACACACACACACACACACACACACACATGAAGATGCCTTGTAAGAAGTTTTTGCTTTTGTTTTTGGGTCACACACGGTGGCACTTAGGGTTACTTCTGGCTTTATGCTCAGAAATCTCTGCTGGCAGGCATGGGGGACCATATTGGGCACCAGGAATCAAACCCAGGTCCATTCTGGGTTGGCTGTATGCAAGGCAAACGCCCTGTTGCTGCGCTGTCTCTTTGGCCCCAATTTTTTGTTTTTGTTTTGGGGCTTGTAAGATGTTGATAGGCTTGCCTTAGGGCACCTTTGGAATCAGCAAAGAACCCCCAAATCCTGTGCCCTCACCTCACTTTTCTGAAATGAGCAGCATCTCTGTTCCCTGAAAGTCAGTGGGGAGATATTTTTCCACTGTCCCTAAGTTGCCCCAAATTCACGTTCTTGTTCGACTTATTGGTAGAATACAAATTCCTTCTCAGTTATGGGAAACTTCTCAGGTGAACCCAATTCCAGCTGTTTTCTGCCCTCTCTCCAGCAGTGCCCCTCAAACTCACAGTCACACCTGCACTCGCTATCTCCTGCTGGACTCAGCTTTGGTGGTTGAGAGTTTGGATGTCACTGGGAAGTGGCCTCTGGCAATTTCAGAGCCAGAAACAACAGGGGTTTGCAGAGCCCCATTTCCCATCTCCCCACCCTTTCCTGTCTTCTTTCCCAGGACTGTGGGCTAATACCTGGGTTTTGCAGTTATTGGTAGAGTGGGGCTGGGCACACTCCAGTGCTCTCTGCCCAGCAAGGGGACACCAAAATTGGGCCTATACCCTGGCACTTAGCTGATGGGACTCATGGGTACACACAGGACAGATGGCATTGCTGCACAATTTTCACCATCATACTCAGTACAATATAAACCCAAATGCCTAACTGTGGAGCAAGCGGTTGTGGTATTATACACAATGGAATACTACACAGCTCTAAGAAAGGACAAAAATATTTGCCATGACATGGATGAAACTAGAGAGGATGATGCTGAGTGAAGTCAGTCAGAGGACAGGGACAGATAGAATGAC
Source organism: Suncus etruscus (assembly GCF_024139225.1). Taxonomy (NCBI): domain Eukaryota; kingdom Metazoa; phylum Chordata; class Mammalia; order Eulipotyphla; family Soricidae; genus Suncus; species Suncus etruscus. Next base: position 46,208,378 of record NC_064862.1, on the reverse strand, counting down.
TTGTGCCATGTGTGGAACTTAAGATCCATAGTCAGGTAGCAGCAGAGGGTTCAATATAATACAACATAACAGCTGGCCCACACAACTGATTTTGGGAGGTGAAAAAGGAAGGAGCTTTGGGAATCTTGGGGAAGAAAGTGGGTACCTATGGTGGATGTAGTATTGGAATCAGGTATATGAGAAACATCATAAACATGATTGTAAATCATAGTACTTCAATCAATAAAAGTTAGTTTCTAAATATTAAAAAGTGAATCAAGAACAGCCAAGAGAGGCTGAAGAGATAGCATGGAGGTAGTGTGTTTGCCTTGCATGCAGAAGGATGGTGGTTTGAATCCTGGCATCCCATATGGTCCCCTGAGCCTGCCAGGAGCGATTTCTGAGCATAGATTCAGAAGTAACCCCTGAGCACTGCTGAATGTGACCCCCCCCCAAAAAAAAAGAACAGCCAAGAACTCAAAATGTAAATCTGAAAATTCATAAAAGGAAAAAAAATGGTCACACATGAAAATTTTGGGAGTGCAACCAAAGTGAAAAAAAGAAAAGCTGTTGTCATAACTCAAATGCCTCTATGACAAATGGCTTGACGATGAATTTGGCCCTGTTAGTTCTCTCTCTACCCACCCCGACTTGTAGCTGTAGCCTGCGCAGGCCCTGTCAGACACCTCACTCCACCCAGGGAAAGGAGCATCTCAGGATTGAACCTCCAGATACACAAGTGTGAGCTATGGGGTGGGGAGATGCAGAGGGGGAATGAGCAGGAGAAAGCCCCAGGAAAATAAATTTACAAAGAGCCAGTGGGCAGAGAGGGAGAGGATGATAAAGATTGGGGAGTGAGTGGGATGAGCTCAAAATTTGTGATTGTGGCTGTGATATATGGGTGACTGAAGATGTGAGTGACAAAGATGAGAGACATAGGGAGTCATCAATGACAGCTTTGCTGAATGCAGTGACAGAAAGCCCTGGGGACAAGGAAAGGATTGACTAAGGACACTCAGGTTGGAAAATGACCAGGAATCTGTAGGGACATTGCGAGGCTCGGAGAGTGCAGTGTGAGAAGATATGGCTTTGCCCTACGAAGACCTGAGCATCCCTGGAATTTAGGTTGATTCTGGAAGACCACTGGGGCATCAGATAAGACCACTAGTGCCTACAATGGTCAGCCTCGGATTCAGGATGGACCCAGCGTGGACCACAGAGCAGCCATCTTCCCTGGGACTGGCTGCCCCATGGGGGTGAGGTAGGTGCCTCTCAACCTTCAACCCACTCCCTTGGTCCTTGCCGCACAGCAGATAAACAGATAACCCATGGGGCCTGTCAACAACAAATACCTTCCCCCAGTTGTTGACAGGGAGAGGAGACAGGGACCTCCCGGGAGCACTGGTGACCCTTTGCTTGGCTGCTGCTATGAGGCAAGCAATGGAAACATACGGGAAATCAATGAGCACAGGGAAGAATTTCCACTACGTGCCTGTTGTGAGAGCTCCGAGCAGATAGGAGGGGCCCACAGGGCTCAACAGGTTGAACTGTTCCGGATAGGCCAGCTGCTGGAGCCCAAGTGTTTGAAGATGAGACTCTCCTTCCAAGGGTCATTAAAGAAGCCTGTCAAGAATGACACTGGGACTATTGTGTGTTCACCAAGTACTAGAGAAAACTCAGAGCTCAGACTCCAGAGATAAAATCAATTAGGGGGTGACATCAGTCATTCAGGGCTCCACTGAACTTTGCTCCACAAAAATAATGACAAACATGAACTTGCAACTACCATTATTTTCACTAACCTTATTTTGATGGTTGCTTAGGAGATGCCCAAGCCTGTGACTGTTTATCAATAGAGAACAGGCAGAACAGAAGGCAAATACCTTGTGTAAGAGCAGTGTCATTCAAGTGGTTAGAAAGCAAGTTAGGAAATCAATGCCTGTTTGATCAGAGACCATTCAAGTACCAGGACAAATCTAAATAATGCAGTATATTCTCTAGTATAATAGGAGTCCAGAAGGATTGAGATCAACAGCAGTTATCTAGGAAAAAAACGAGCGTCTCTCTAGAGACGCTGGATATCACAGGATCATTCCTGCCCCAGAGAACAAACAGGGGAGTTTTTGTTGCTTCCTCCTCTAAGCTCCCAGTGGGGGGGGGGGGCACCTTCATGCACAAGGCCATCTTCTTACTTGATTTCACCTGGGAACTTTATCACTCCTCCTGAAGACTTTCCTGTCCAGCACATAGCTGCTTTCTTTTTATTAAGAGCTGCAGTGTTGGTGGTGGGAAATGAGCACTGGAGAAGGAAGGGCTGGGTGTGGGACCACTGTGTGACCACAACTTAAGCACCAATGCCTGCATCTCAATTAATAAACAAAGAAGAAAAAGCTAATTTCATTATTATTTTTAGTGTTTAAAATTCACGAATACCCCTTTTTTTCTTCACAGTAGCTGTGTTCCAGTAACTGGGCTCAGTGGGGTTTAGCTTGGCCTTAGATTGGGACAGCTCTGTGATCTTGCAGTGAATAATGACCTCTACAACACTGACATCATGAAAACTTGCCTCTGACTCTTAAGAAAAATGTTGGTTTTGTCACTTTTGCAACACAAAACACCACTCCCTTTCCATGTTTTTACAGCTACAAAAATAAAGATATTGTATCATTAAGAAAAGTGCTCCTGCCAGGAAGACCACCTGGCACCTTTGCTGGAGTCCTGGGAAAGATGCCCCTTCCCTCTGAAGTACCACAACAGCTTTACTGCAGATCCACAGCTGGAATTGGAGCTAAGGCAAAAAGTGAAGGAAATGCTCCCCAGCCGGCTGGGAGCGACCCCTCCACTTCCCTCATTGAGTCTTAATAGAAATTTAGTCTGACAATTTGGTCTTGATAAAAATGTGATAGTACAGTGGATATTTGCTTTGTACACAGCTGACCCGGGTTTGATCCTCGGTATCCCATATGGTCCCCTGAGCTTACCAGGAGTAATTTCTGAGTGCAGAGCCAGGAGTATCTCCTGAGTGCTACTGGGTGTGGCCCCCAAACACAAAAAGGGCATTTGCCTTGCAAAAGCCAACTTGTGTTTGATCCCCGGCATCCCATAGAGTGTCCTGAGCCTGCTAGGAGTGATTTATGTGCCAAAGCCAGGAGTAACCCCTGAGAGCCAAAATTTATGGTCTGTTAAGCCATAAAGAGGAAGAAAAGGGTCTGGTTTCTCTCTGCAGCCTTGACCTTCCTAAGGCTCTGATTTGGTCCCTTGGAAGCAACTACCAAGGCGGGTCTCTTGTGGGTGGAGATGCTCTTTAGTCAGGGGAAGCCCTGTGCTTTCTCCCCAATCACAAAGGTTGTAATTAGCCCCAGCAAAGGGGGCGCAGGAAGCGTGAAGGGGGTTTCCTCCTATATAGGAGCATCAGGGGTCTGGGCTGTTAGTAGGACCCCCAGGCGTGGCAATGCGCACGTGCGCGCCTTCGTTCATCCTTCATGATTGTTCTTCCCACAGGAAAGGCGGTGAGGGGGCTGGCTGTTCGCTTGGGCTTTCCCTGGGCTAGCAGGTCAGGACCCGGCGCCCCAGGGAATCGATCCATCCAGGAGCACCCATCCTCTTCTTGGCCACGTGCGTCTGATCAGTTGTGCACTTTGGCTCGGCTAGGAACCGGTGACCACAGGACAAACAGTCTGAAACCCTAGCCCTTTAACCTCCTTCCACCCACGGTTTGCGCAGGGCCTTGAGCGCACCGGCAAAACAAACTTATTTTGAAGCCCTGGCGTCCAGAGCGCGGCGCTGCTAATCATTAACCCGGCCCAGGTGGGCCGAACGGTCCCTTCATAAGGTGCGCTGGGTGCCCGCTGAGCATCGAGCATTGGCCGCAGAGGTGCCCTCTCTCGCCAGCGTAGCCAGCCACCGAGCCCGGCAGCGCTCCGACCTCGCAGCCACCGCATCCCGCAGCGCTTTGACTCCGGCTCTTCGGCCACCGCGTAGAGCAGCGCTTTGACTCCGGCTCTTCGGCCACCGCGTCCCGCAGCGCTCCGAGCACCTGCTCCGTGTTTTTCTGTCCGTCCGGCCATGCCCGACGTCCCGCTGCTCCCCGCGCTTCTGCTGGCCGTGCAGCTCTGCGCCTCGGCGGCGCACACCTCCCAGCCCCAGCCCCCGCCGTGGCGCTGCGCACCCTGCTCGGCTGAGAAGCTGGCGCTCTGCTCGCCGGTGCCCGCCTCGTGCCCTGAGATCGCCCGGCCCGCGGGCTGCGGCTGCTGCCCCATGTGCGCCCTGCAGCTCGGCGCGTCCTGCGGCGTGGCCACTGCGCGCTGTGCCCGCGGGCTCACCTGCCGGCCCCGGCCCGGGGAGCTCCGGCCCCTGCGTGCCCTCACCCGCGGCCAGGGAGCCTGCATGCGGGAGGCCGACGCTCTGGCCAGCGCTGAGACCACAGGTACGACGGGGGTCCCGGGGCTCAGGGGGTGCGAGGTGGCTGAAGAGCGTAGAGGACCCGGGGCTGGAGGGAGGCCAGTTGAAGCTCCTCGTTGTATTCGAGATCCCGACGGGAGGTACCCAAGAAGAAGGGAGAGTTCCAGGGAGGCGCACAGCTCTTTGGAAAGAGGAGGGTGGCGGCTGGTTCTCAGAGACCCTCCAGGCGCTGCTTTATTAAACTCCTCAGGGTTGGGTCCAGGGCGAGGAGGGCGTTTGCTTTACAAGTGGCCAACCCGGGTTTAATTTCCAGTATTCCATTTGGTCCCCTGAACTTGCGAGGGGTGATTCCTGAGTGCAGAGCTAGGAGTAACCCCTTAGCTGGGTGTGGCCCTAAAATAATAATAATGATAAAAAAAAAACACACACACACAAAACAACGAATCCCCCAGGGTAATGTAGGAAGGAGGCTTGGGGGCCCCCTGCCCAGGCTCCTCCTGGCGGTCTGAGGTGCCTCTGAAGGGCGCTGGGGAAATCCCTCTTGCCGCCTCCTGTGTCGGGCTTGGAATGTCCTTTGTGACATTCGTCCCACTGAGACACTTTGTGCCTCTCCATGGATGTTTACAGAACATCATGTGAGGGTTTCCCTGAGAAACTTCCCTGGCACTCTGTGCCTCAGCAAAACACTGTTTGATGTGCTGCAGTCGCGGAGGACTGGGCGCTTTCCTGAATAAGGCACATTTATTTGTTGTGGGAAGTGGAGGAAACACCACCTCCCCCCCCCCACTCCTACTTCCCTATGGGGCATCCTGTGGATCTCTGGAGTCTGAGCCAGGGCCTCAGGGACTGAGAGGGATCCCTGAGGGCCTGAGAGAAATCTCTGAGGAGCCTAACCCTTCCTTGATGTGGCCATCTCCCACAGCTTCTCTGCCTTCAGACTGAGCAGACTGAGTCTTGGTGGTGGTCCTGGAGATGGCTTCATTCCAGAGCCTATCAGGAGGGTACATCCCGCAGGATTCTGCCTCTGGATGGAATCCAAGATCTCCCTCTGAATCCCTAGCCTCTACAGCCCCTGAGTCTGGAGGGATTCAGCCTTGTCTTGTCTGGGAGGGGTGGGAGGATCTGTCTCCTCCCTGCATGGACTCTTCCACCAGGTCACAGGGAGAGACCATTTGATGGATGGGAAAACTGGAGCTGAGGTTGGGCTGGGACCACTTATTATTTTTTTTTTCAAGGTTCTTCCCAGGCCCTTATGCCCAAGCTTCCATCACCTGCTTTCGAAGCTCAGATCCAGGGTACCTTAGGTTGACCCACATTTAAATCTTTTCCCAGAATTGATGTGACTTTGCGCCTTTAAGGGAGAGGATAGTAAGGCCTTATGTCCAGCCAATTTTGTCAGGTCTGGGATTGATGCCACAAAACTGGGTGTAAAGGCTTATGGTATGGGATTCACTTACAGATGATACAGACCGTGCTGTGGAGAGCACCACACCTGGCAGCTCTGAAGTGACTCAGGATCACCTGCGCAGTGCCCAGCTTGCGACAACCTCAAGTGAAGACCTCCCCATTCTTTGGAATGCTGTGAGCAATTACGAGAACATTCGGGCCAGGGGCATCACCAACGTTGAGAACAACAAGGTGAGGCTCTGCGGTGTCAGGAATCATAGCTGGCCTCTTTTCCCTGGGGACAAATCTTCTAGAAGCTCTTCCTTCACACAAACAGGGTGTACATATGGACAAGAAGGCTCTGAACCCTCTCTGAGCCCTCCCCAGGTGGGGGTGTCAGGAGAGCAGTTCCTCAAGAGCCTGGTACCATTCAAAAGCTTAGCACAAGGGTAAGAATGGAGCCACACTGCCAAGTGTGTTCATGATACCTTGGGAGCATCACCTCCATCAGTTCCAGAAGGTTCCATCTTCGTGGGCACTGAAGCTCTCTGACCAGGGAACTGGAACTTCTCCGGAACATCTTCATTCACGTCCTGTTTAAGATAGGCCACTTGGGGGCAGTAAAGAATCAGAGTTAGAGTGACTTGCGTTGATGTATTAAGTGGTTGAAAACGAAGTGTTAAATAGCACTGCTATCATGTGGGCTCCCAAGCTCTGCCAGGTGTGGTCCCCAAAAATACCAGAAAAAAACATGAAAGATGAGGCTGGAGTGATAACACAGTGGGTACATTGCTTGTCTTGCATGTGACCAACTTGGGTTTGATCCCCAGCATTCCATATGACATTTTCTGAGTCCATCAGGAGTAATTCCTGAGTACAGACCTACAGTGGCCTAAGACTGCCAGGGTTGCAGGGCTGCAAGCTGCAGAGGCTCAAAGCTTGGCTTTGCAAGGCTTATAGAGGCCCCGGGGTGTGGGGCATTTTCTGGGTAGGACCTTGTGCCCACGCAGGGACGCCAAGCACCCACCCCAGACTGAGAGAGAAGAAACTAAGTCTACTTTTTATTTCTCCTGGTATCTGAGGCCTGCCACCATGGGTGGTGGTGGTGGTGGTGGTTTCCGAAAAAGGGAGAGAGAGTTAGATGGAAATTCACCAGTCAGAGGTGACAGTGGAGGCCTGGATTCAAAGATGAAAGAAAAGTGAATAGATACAAAGCAAGTAGCATTTTCTCCAATGCTTTATCTCTGCCTCCCTTCTGCCCCCTGCAGACTAGCTCTGATCACTATACTTCCCCCCCACAACAGTCCAAGTTTTTCTTTTTATATCTGACATGACAGGGGGACATGTCTAAGGGGTGTGTCCAGGAGTGTGTCCAGGTTCAACAGTCATTTCAGTGGAGGTATCCAAGGGGCATGTCCAAAACCAACTTCCATACACAGACCTAGGAACACCCCTGAGCACCACTGGGTGTGGCTCCCCCAAATACACACACAACCAAAAAGAAAGAAAAGAAACTGAGTAGAGGAGTGAACCATTTTCTACTCTCCCAGGATTCTATTTGGAAATGACAACATATGGAGAAAAGTTCTTTCTTCTCTCAAATGCTGCAGATGAACAAATTAACTTTTGTCTTAAGTGAAATGACCTTAGAGATCACAGAGGAGAATCATTCAATATCTTGTAATCTCTGTTTCCAAGTATCTATTTAGAGAGTCTGATTTCCTTTCTTCCACAGTGCTGGCCTTAAAGTCACTTTCTGGGGGAGAGGCCTGAGTGATGAGTAGGCTACAGAGATGGCCACTCTCTCCTCTTCTTGGAGCTGATTAGAAATCATCCCATATTTCCATCTTTTATCTTAACAACCTTCTGCTTATAGAACTGACTCTCAGCTCATACCAAGTTGCTGCTTTAGGTTGTTCTTTATGTTCTCCTGGTTGGCCTTTCATTGACAATGTCATCATGTTTTTCTTCCAGGAGCCCTGCCGACAGGACCTCTATAAGGTGCTGGACAGATTAGCTAAAGAGCAGCAGAAGATTGGTGAAGATCTCCACAAATTTTACCTGCCCAATTGCAACAAGAATGGATTCTATCATACCAAACAGGTATTTTTCTTTATCTAACTTGCTTCCACATACCTGCAAAATCAGGCTTTCCTCAAGTGTCTCTTCCCAGAGTACTCCAAAAAGCCCCAGAACTGATCATAGTGAGATTCACCCCAAGATCAGCTCGTCTCCTCATCGTCCAAAAACCAGCAGAATGTTTCATAGCTAGCACAGAGAATCCCATTTGCTCAGGTGCTCTGGACTAAACACTACTCCGTCATTATCAATGTTGAGCTGGGGAGGGGGCAGTTTAGGCTTATCCCCTTCTGGTTCTCAGTGTCTTCGAGACCCAGAGAGAGAACCCAAGCCAAAGTTCTGATATCGAGTGTCCCTGGGCATGTCTTCCTGCATGCCTTACTGCACAGGGAAGTGAGCCAAAAGAATGTGTCAGATACATTCCCCATGTGTCAGATAATCAACAGATTCATACCCACTATGCTCCTTAGGACTCAGGCTTTGAGGGCATTATCAGGAAAAATGAAAACCTGTGGAACATGGGGTCACTGGCCATACCCCACATACTCTTCAGCTCTGTGTCAGGGTCCAGAGAGCAGGCCCACATTGACCTCATAACTTGAAGGTTCTTCCTGTGCAGATAACTTGCTCTTGGCCTCCTTTGGGAGGAAAAATCCGGTGATGGTGCAGGGTCATGGGACATCTACTTGTCATCCTGGCCAACGGGTGTTCTTCATTCCTGTACTCTTGTCTTTGCAGTGTGAAACGTCTCTGGATGGAGAGCCGGTGCTCTGCTGGTGTGTCTACCCTTGGAATGGGAAGCAGATTCGGGGGTCCTTGGAGACCATAGGGGACCCCAACTGCCATCAGTATTCTAACTCGCGGCACTGAATATGGCTGCAATCTATTTTTGTCCCACATGGGAAATATTTAAGTATATAATATATTTATACTCTTGGACACGTACACACTTAAAATGTATATGTATATGTATTTGTATATATATAGGGCCCACTTTTTATACTACACATGTACTTGATATATAAAGCTATAGTTTATTTATTCACTCTTAAATTTTTTTCTACACAATAACTGGCATGATATTAATGTATGTCATGAAATGCCATTCACCACTTGGCCTGTAAATACTTGTATTTTAACTCTTTGAGAGCCTTGCTTCTAATTTTAATGGCAGAAAAACACAAAATGAAATGCCAAGTGGTGAATTCCCTCCCCCCCTCCCAAGTGGTTTTGAGGGGTTTGAATTAACTGTGTCAGAGAATGATTCCACCTAAAGGTTCCAGGGATCTGCTTTTGGTGACAACATTGGCAGGGAAAGTTAGAGTGTTAATGATGTGATCAAGCCTAAAGTTATTCTATGTTAAGCGATGTTGTCAGGAAACTTGTTTGAAATAAATGTTCCACATGGGAGCATCGTCATTGCTGTGATGGTCATGTTTGTCTCTGAAATCCTTTCCTTCTTTCTCCTTGTCCTACTGCTCGTTGGGACTTCCAATGGGCTGCCTTCTCAGCCTTCAGACCCCCACCTCACCCTTTATCCACTTACAATTGCACCAGGAGTCTCTTGTCTTAAATACGAGACAGCAGCACCCCTCAACCACCTGCCTACTCTCTTCAGCCCAGCCTCTGTTTCCCATGGGACCCACCAATTTCACACTCATTTCACAGGCTGAACCCAGAGGGATATCCACTCCCTGGGATTGATTATTTTTCATTTTTAGTTTTAGAGTCATACCTGGCAGTGTTCAGGGCTTCCTTCTGTGCTCAGGGATCACACCTGGTGGGGCTTAGGGGGGCCCTTGAGGTGCCAGGAATGGAATCTGGATTGTCTTTGTGTAAGTCAAGCCCCCATCTTATTACCTTCTATACTATCTGGCCCAATTCTTTTTGTTTTAGGGTCATAACTAGTACTACTCAGGGCTTACTCCTATCTCTAAACTCAGATATCACTCTTGGAGGGGGCTTGAGGGACCATGTGTGATACTGGGGATTGAATCCAGGCCAGCCTCATGCCAGGTCAGCATTCTTCCTGCTGCACTCTCCCTTGGACCCCAAGACCATTCTTCAGCTGTTGGCCCTTTGCCTCTGGGCTCGCTCACCCATATTCTCCCCCTATTCTCTTGGCTCCTCACACTGTCCCCAAGTGGTTAGCTCACCCACCCTGCCCTCTTTTCATGGATGTCCTCCTTGCCTGCGCTTTCAGTCACCTTTCCACTCACCTTCAGTGAGGCCTGGCTGTTGGAAACGAGGGAGAGCTTTTAGTGACTATCATCTGTGGTTTTGTTCTTGAGTTTTTATTATTTTTTTAATTTAATACTTTAATCCTTCTGCCAACAAGACTCCACACCTGGCCAGCCAGGGCCACCTTCCAAAGGAGATGAGCCCCACCCAAGGTCATGAGAAGATTGAGAAGATTATATATGGAGGTTCCAGCTTTCTGATGATTAAAATGATTGGCTATTGTCTAAGGGTACCTTCCTACTGCTTCGTGTCCTTCCCAGATAGGCTGGTATGGCCAGGCAGCTTGGGGCGGTGTCTATGGAAATAGGCTTGTGCCATGACCTACATCATGTGGTTCTTACAAAATGGTGTCTCTCCTGCTCAGAACCTGAGAAGCCTGCCATGTGGCCTTTACAAAATGGCGTCCCTCCTTGTTCAGAATTCAGGTCCCAACATTCCCTCCTCTTCTTGTGGATCTGAGTCAAATCTTTGACTCTCCTTGAATCTTTGTTTCTTCTTGTGGGCACATACTGCCCACAAGTAGTATTAATATTAATGCACAAGCATCTTAATAGGGATGTTTTCCCAAATGATTGAACCACTGTTCATACCAGGTGGCAGTCTTTCTGTTACTTTTTCCACTCCTGCAAACTATCTTTTACCTGCTGCAGTGTCTCATGGGTGACTTATGACTTGTTAGCATAGAAACATTGTTCCCCTAGAACCTAGGTCTAGTTCCCACCTGTTCTGGAGAGCAACTTCAGCTAACATCCCCATCAACATACACTTGATGGGAGAGTTCAGCTTGTTCTTACCATCTCCTGCCAGGTATGACAGCTGGGATGGGAGAATGACTGTGATGTAAGACTCATCTGGGTTTGTAAAAAGCAGTGGCAAACACACAAAGGGACAGTTCCTTGATACACACAATGCCATGTCCCATTCAGTCCCCTATAGGGATTACTTCCTCATGCAACTATATTGGTCTCTACAGTCTCATTGCAATAGTTTTCCTTGAGTTTTAAGAGTATCACTCTATGTGAACCTCAGAGCACACTGAGAGGTGCTGAAGGCTGCAGGGAGCTAATCTGTAGTCATCCTGGTTTTCACATGTCTGTCCTGCATTATGGATACATGGAAAAGGCACTTTTTAGCTCAGAAAACTACCTTCCCTCAACTCTTGGAATCCGAGCCTTGCCAAGAGATTATTCACTGCCACACACACCAACCAGCTCAGTCTGCCTACCACCACAGAACACCGGGGTGCAGATGACTCTCTATACACTCCACTCAGTCCAAAGACTTCCAGAATCTTCTCTGCACATGTCTAGGATAAGGGCCCATTTCTGCTATGCTACTTACAAGCCATTTCCAGCTCTAAAAAGGTGGTTCCCTGAACTACATTTATTTATTCTTTGGTGCACCAAAGTCACACTCAACACTGATGGAAAGCAAAGCCGTAAGCAGGGGTGAGTTTTCCAAGGTTGTGGAGGAGGTGCTAGAACCCATCCAGTGTCTGTCTTTTGGGGATAGCTTTTCTAGCCCATCTACTTCCCTTCAAGTTAGAGGAGCAAAGAGGCACCAAGGGTGGATGTGGCCAGGAGGCAGTGCAATAGGCAGGGTGCTGCTCTTGTATACGGCTGAACCCAATTTTGATTCCTGGCAACACATGTGTCCCCTTGAGCACTGTTAAGAGTGATTTGAGCACTGAGCCAGGAGTAAGCCCTTGGGGCAGCCAGGTGTGACCCTCCTTCCACTTTCCCCCCAAAGAACATGGGCTGAAGTGTCTTCCAGTTTGTTTCAATCTTGTCCCACAGTCTGAGCAGAAAGGAACAAACCATAAAGGCAAGAACATACTGACCCACCTGACCACAGGGTCACAGGTTCAGATCTACCTGACCACTCACCTGGCCAGAGTCCTTGGTGGCTTATGATAGAAAATTTCCAGGCCCAAAGTCTTCCCTCACTTGGGGTCTTTTTCAGGGGTTTGCACAGAGAATTGCCTCTTTTTCTGAGAAGTAGAAATCTCTTAACTCTCGCAGGGTGATTTGGTTATCAACTAGGAACGAATTAATAGGGACATAACGAGTTCTTTCTGGAAAAAACTTTTATTTACTATTCATAAATACACTGCAAGACAAACTTTCCAAAAATACTTTCCCCCCCAAAAGTAAAAAAAATAAAGAAAAGATAATATAGGTAGGCAGAATGTCTTGGGCTGCCCCGTGCTTGTGGGAAAGGTGGTGGCAGCATGCAATGAGGAGAGGCCTGGCCTGAAGGGGGCACTCCAGCTGCAGGAGCCCCTCCTTGTGGTCACCACAGACTTATTTATCGAGTATCGCTAACATCGCGTCTAGAATTAGCTAGTATAGATCCTATTGTATTTAATCTATGACGTGTACAATGTCAACAGTTGGCGAAGAACGTGTTTCCTCTGTCTATACATGTGAATCAGAAGGAAAAATGGAACAACGACTGACCCAAGTCCAACAACGCAGAGTCTCTGAGCACCTCACAGGGCCCTAATAGGCCTCTTGGCCTGGCCTGTTCTGGGAATTTCTTGATTTCTTTACATAGTTTCTGTTGTCTGTAATGTGTGTGAAGATAAAGGGTTTACTCGGGGCCTTGGCTCAACCCCTCCCACCTAGGGGAGCCCACAGCAAAGAACAATAATTCATGGGCCTTGAGGAACATTCTAGATTCTGTTTTCTAGGTGTTAGACTCAACCTTACTCTTTTTCACTCCCAGGTCCAGTACCAGTCGTTTCAAAGTGCAGAGCAACTTTCTGGCTATGATTGGGAGACTTCTAGATGCTCCAAGTAGGGGGGTTATTGTTTGGGTGGTCAAGCCTCCAGAGTGCAGGGGTCCTATTGGTGGCCTTGTTTGGGTCCACCTGGCAGGTTGAAGTGTACGGTCCATTGAAGCACCAGGGGGCCAGGAAGTTCCAGCAGGCCAGAATGTCAGTGAGATGCAGGCCAGGTCGGGGTGTTGGGAGGTCTGGTCCACAAAGGTTTCCAGAGAAGCAGGAAGAGAACCAGACTGTGTTGTTTCACTGACTATTGGAGAGTGAACAGATGCTCAAATTCACCACTGAGAAGAACTCTAGGCATTTCAAACACGTTTTTCTAAACTTTGGTTTAAAAATAAAATCAGTTCACCACATAAAGAAATAGAAATCGAGACTGTGGCCAGCTGCTGGTCATGTCCTTGGTAGTTGCTTGTGCAAAATAAGGCATATTTGATTTCCACATGAACTAAAACATGAAGAAAAAGAAATGTACTGAAATAACTTCCCAAAATTAATGGGGCCAACTCCTACTCCAGACTAAACAGGTAGGACTTCAAGACATTGGGCAGGCTGAGGGGCTCACCATGCATTTTTAAAATAATTTCTGAGTCATATTTTAGAAAACATGGTTACCAGGTACCTTTAATAAAGTTAAGAACAGTGTAGAAAGATATCAATAAGCCCCAATTATAATGTTTTCCTATGGGCAAGGCAATGGGATTATCTCTAAAAGTGAATTTTTCTTCTGTTTACTTAAAAATCTAAAGGAAAATATGTATTTTTTAAAATTTTAATTCCTCCAAATGGTTCCCTTGTTTCTTACAAGAAAACATATGACAGCATTTATTTTTTCCAAATCATGGTTTGACAGTTCACATTCATACTAATTTTATTAAACTTTGTTAAATTGATAGTAACTACAGCCTATCAAAATACCCACAGGTTCAAAATAAATAACAGCCCTGTTTTGATTTTAGTAATACCTGTGTCAAGATCTTTTGGTTTAGAAGAATTTACTGCACATTAAAGCAGAGGAAACAATATAATTCACCAGATTTAGGGGGGGAAAGATTAATTTGAAAAACCTATGTATGCATGACAGTTTGGGGGATTCTAAGTGCTAAAGCTAAGCCAGTCTTCCCAGAGTTCAGATCCCCAAAGGCCCAGACAGAGCCCAGTGTCCTGATCCCCAGAGCCTCAGAGCTTAGATCCAGAGATCCCTGAGCCCAGAACCCCAGTCCCCGGCTTACGTGGTGGCAACAGCTTCTACTTGCTTTCCAGGTGATAGCACTGCACGTCACCCTTGCCCTTGGCATCATAGCCTGGGAGAGGCTGCCCGTACTTGTCCACGCACCAGCAGATACCCCGCTTCCGGCCTTTGGAGGGGCGGCACTGTGGGAGGGCACAAGACAACTGGTGACCCATCTAGGGGTACTGACTGCAGCAGGAAGAGGAGCTTGGGTGGTATTGGCAGAAGGGAGGTGACTTAGAAAAGACAGTGCAGCCTTAAAGAGTGGCTGAGGGAGAGTGCTGGTTCCTCAGGGAAAATGGGGCATGGGAAGTCACCTCCCTCAGGGTTTAGGGGAAGTGGTGGGTACCACTACTGGCTCTGCATGAGGGATGGAGACTTTATGTCTCCCTGAGTTTACTGCTGTCAGTGTAGATGCCTCCTTCTTTTGGAACTGCTAAATGCTGAGAGTTTGGGAATAGACCAGAGGAACAGAATAATTGTAGGAAAAGGTACAATAAAGGAGTCAAAAAAAAAAATAAAAAAAGCTCAAACCAGTTCCCTTTGGAGAAGGTGGGCCTGAAATCTCTCTGAGAACATTCCCCCTTGCAGGCTGTGGTAAAAACAGCCACGGGGAAGGCACGTGTGTGTGCTTAGGTTTCCTTCTGACCCTCCAGCCTTCTGGGGCCCTTGCTAGAGCATCTTAGCACTGCTCTAGGAAGTTGAGAGGAGTACTGGATGGAGGGCAGCGAGTACTGGGCCTCAGTAGGCTGGAGGCTCTGATGTGCAGAGGGAGATGCTCACCTGCTTCTTCTTATAGAAGCCTTTCTTGTCACAGTTGGGGAGTTGCAGCCCACGTGGGCTGAGCATATTTTTGAACTTGAGGTGGTTGAGCATGTCCTCCATTTCCCGGCGGCAGGGGCCCTGGGGAGGGGTCACAGTTAGTAGAAGAGGACCCCACAGGCCCACAGCTGCTCTAGCACCTGATCTGGTTTAGTGGCCACCTTTAAGAGTTTAGTGCCCATCTCTCATGAATCTCCAAGGCAGGGGACAATAGCCAGAACAGAACAGAGAGCATGTACTTAGGCAATGGACAAAAGGATGGCCATGGCCTCCATGAGAATGGTGTTGTGTCTGTGTTCTTCATGAGAACATTGCTATATCCATGTTCCTATGTGGACGTTGCCCCATGTCCATATTTCTAGATGGACACTGTCCCATGTCCAAGTTGCTATGCGAGCACTGCCCCACGTTCCTATGTGAATACTGCCCCTGGTCCATGTTCCTATGTAGGCACTGCAATGTGTCTGTGTTCCTATGTAGATGTTGCCCCGTGACCGTGTTCCTATATGGATCCTAACCCATGTCTATGTTCTTTAAGTGACACTGTTCCTGTGTCCAAGGCCAGGATTCATTGGCCATTCCCAGTTTCATGAGATTGATGGAGGGCTCAAAGCCTGTGCTGGGAGGGCCTGGGAACTATTCTTTACTTGGCTGGATCCCAGGGACATCACCCTCCCCCTCAAGGATGTACCCACCACACTCACGTATTCTGTTTCCTTCTTGGACTCCGAGGAGAAGTTTTGGGTGTCTGTGCTGTGGGGTTCATACTCCACCTTGTTGCGCTGGCTTTCCTTTGTGTGCCCTTTCCGGATGATGTCCATTTTGGCATGGACAGGGTGGAATTTGGAGTCGGGCACATGGGGTGTGCTGGGGAGGGCCTGGTTCTCCATGCTGCCTGCACCTCGGCTTTCTTCAGACTCACTGTTGTTTCCTTGAAGACGGAGCGAACAAAGACACACGACTCAGGGGAATGTTACATCACTATTCCAAGTACAGCAGAAGAAAACTCCTTCATCAAGAATGAATCCTCTTTATACTATAGACTCGGAATGCTTTATCATACCAAGCCCTTTTAGTTACTAAAATACTTCTTTTTTCCTTTTTCTTTTGTGTGGTGGTGGTTTGGGCTACACCAGGGGGCATCTAAAAGTGCCAACTCCCAACTCTGTGCTAAAAAAAAAAAGACTCCTGGCCATGCTTGGGGGACCATATGCTGTGTTGGGGTCCTCCAGGGTCAGCTGCATGCAAGACAAGTGCCTTAAATCCGATCCCAACTCTCAACATCACAAATCCTGTTTGAAGAACTGCAATAGGTCATATGCAGTGGATGTGACAAACAGAAGGAGGGTCTTAGTTCCCACCAGTAGGGTACACGTTTAGTCAGGCAATTGGGAAGCCTGGGTAGGGCTGGGGTGTCCCTTCAGGACAGCCCGCCCCTTCGTTCTGGATGAAGGGGGGGGCAGTCAGAATTACTGCAGGGCTCCTGGGAATAGTGAAATCTCTACTGAAAAGGCCATGTAGACCCTATGCGCTATCCATTGGGGCGGCCCCAGATGTCCATGCAGTCTGGCCCTCAGAAAAGCACTGTGCCCCCTGGCTTGCTCCAGGCTCACTTACTGGCCCAAAGCATTTACACTCAGAAAAAAAAAAACCAAAAACAAACAAACAAACAAAAAAACAGCTGCTACTTGCTAACAAAGACCCAGGCTGATCTTGGATTCAATTCCTGGTAGCACTTTCCCACCAGGAACTTGTAATTCTGATTGGACTTGAAGTTTAGCCGGAAGCTACTCTCTCCATCCTCTTTCCAGGAGGAAGAGGGGATGCCCAGGAGAGCCTCGGAGCTGGCATGGGTTAGTAAACCCAAATGGCAGCGCCCGATATAGTGCGCTTCGTGGGTCTGACCGGCCAGCACTGGGCTGTCAAGTGGGCGGGCACCTATCGCTTTCCAGCCTTTCCCCGCCATGGGCGCAGCTCCCCATGCAGCTCAGCTCACTGAATGTGCCAGAGCGGCAGCCTGCCCGCTGGCCTGGAAAACTGCCCGCGTCTGGCTGCGGGCGCGCAGGGAGCAAACCTCAGCCAAAGCTTTCCAAAGCCGGCCTGGGGCGCTATGCAGGCCCTCAGCTCTCCGGGCAGCACTGAGCGCTGGTGGGGAGTTGGGGGAGCCCCTACTTTGGGGCTAACACTCCTTATACCTGAAGAGGAGGTGAAAAACTTTCAAAGGCCCAGGAATCTGGGAAAGGTCAGAGTTGGTAGGAATCGGTTTCAAAGTCCTTATTTCCACCTTTCCAGGAAGTACGGGGGCGAAAGAGATGCTAAGAGTATGTAAACAAACATATTTGTATTTCCCTTCCAAGAACTCAAGCCAGTTCTTAAAACTTCCTCGGTTTCTTTCTAATGCTAGCTAACTTCACAAGGCAGAGAAAGATTTCCATTGGCAAAGGATACTTAACTTTGGACTGTCATAGAAATTCCCCCCCCCCCCCATCACATGATTTCTAGAAGTCGCTTGGACCCTTTGAGATAATTTAAAAACCAATCGCTAGAAATCACAGCGCCAGTAAAAATCTCACGGAGAAGGATGTTTTCCAGGACTTCTGACATCACTTTTGAAAATCTGACAATACGGAAAAAGAAACAGCCAACAAATACCATAAAGTTGCGCTGAAACATAAACCCCCAAACAAATTCAGAATCTAGCGCAGGGAAGAATCCTATGCTTCAGGCAGTTGAAGTGTCATTCTCCCACCGATCCTAGTGTTCTCTGGGATAAAAAGGGTGGAGGGGAAAGGAAATAGTCTCCATCCCCTCTTCGGGGGTGCAATCTGTGGTCAGGAACCACAATCCCGCGGCCCTCACGTGCTCTCTGCAGAGGAGCAGAGGAGGCGATGGCCAGAGTCTGTCTAGCCGTGGGCCAGCCTCACTTCTGCTCAAGTCCAGAGAAGGGCTGGCCACGCTCTTGGTCTCGCACTCTAAAGATTTCCTTTACCCACTGAGGTCCCTTCGCCCCCTTTTCCCATTTCAGGCGAAGAGAGCACAGTCCTGGAATGATTACATTTCCCTTGGCTTTTCCCAAAAATGCAAGGTCCACAGCCCGCCCCACATTTCTCTCCGGAGCTGCAGGAGGAGTAGTCACTGAGATGCAAAGGGCAAGGGATGCCCGCAACCACTCCACACTTTTTTTTTTAGGAAGTCCAATAGACCATTTCCCCCCCGAACCTCAGGTTTTCTTGTAGAAGACCCCCAACACCCGACTCCTTGTTCGCGTGTTGGTCATTCTGCAACGTGGGTTTTCTCTGCGACTACCATCCCTGGTCCGAAATCCACGCGAGGCGCCCCCTGACTCCCCAAGAGTCCCGGGAACCAGCTCGATCGCTCTGCTCCTCGGTATTGGGAATGGGCACGTTTGGTCCACGGCCCCCCGGTGTGCCCCCCAGAATCTCGCCGGTCCTGGCTTTCCTTCCTACTGATGCTAGTTTGGATTCTTAACCATCTGTGTGAATTAAGGTTTAGACCGGGTTTAGCTGAACGCACTTTGCAGCCCCCCACGGGCGGCGCAGGCACATGGGGAGGGGGAACCTCAAGTCTCGCACCGTGCGCACCCGCGGGCGAGCCCATCAGTGTCCGTAGCGGCACCGCAGGGCGTCCCTCAGGGTGTTGGGGAGGCTCGCACGGCTCACCTGGCGCGGGCAGCGCGTAGTCGCGCAGGCGGTCCGGGGTGCTGCCGTTCGCACAGACCCCGCGGCCGTCCAGCAGCGCCTTCAGCGGGCGCGGCTCCCCGGGCGGCGGCTGGCAGCGCAGACCCGCGCCACAGCGCTCTGTGTAGACGCCGCACGGCTGGCCCAGGCGCAGGGCGCACGTCAGGCAGCAGCCGCAGCCCGGTTCGCGCACCAGCTCGGCGCATGCGGGCGCGGCGGGCGGTGGCGGGCACTGCGCCAGCGCGCGCGCATCGCACGGCTCACAGCGCACCACGGGGCCGCTGCCCGCCGCGGCCCGCGCCCCCGGAGAGCCGCCGAGCAGAGCCGTGAGCACGGCCAGAGCCGCGGCCCAGAGCACCGGACTCGCCCGCTGCATGACGCCAGCCGCGGGGACGAAGGGGACGGAGCGACAAGGAGGCGCGGTGGCACGTCGGGGAGGCGGTGGAGCGAGTTCTCTGCAGCGTCGCCGCGGTGGCTCTGGGCGGCCCCGGTGCGGGCGGCTATATAGAAGCTGGAGGGACGAGGGCACGCCCCGAATGCAGCGCCGGGAGAGGTGGGGTGGGGTCGGGGGCGGACCCTGGGGGGGGGGGGAGAACCCGGGCAGCCGCACTGTGTGTAAGAAGAGGGCCCGCGCACCTGCTCTGGGCACACTCCCAGGACTTTCCTCCACCTAGTCACCAAGAATAGGGTGACCTAATTATCCCGTCCCCCAAGCCCTGGGAGTCCCGGGTTACTCTCGGTCACCCCGGGGAAGGGGTCCCCCGAAAGCCTGCACCCTAGGCAGCAGTCCCAGCCTACTCCTTGCCCTTCTGCACTTTCTCGGACCCAGCTAATGGGGGTCGCGCCCCCCCCCCCCCCCGTCTCCCACTCTGGTCTCTACGGATGTGATTGTGCCCACGCCCAGATTTCCTGAGCGTGAATGCGCGCTGCGGGAGTTAGTACATTGTCGACGGGCTGTCAAGGGTTGCCGGAGATCCCGTGTCACACCCCCCACTTCTGGTCCCCAGCATTTCCCAGAGCGTGCTTTCCAGGAGCGCTTACCCCCTATCAAAGAAGGAAGAGAGATCCAGCATTGCTGAGATATGTCAAGGCTGAGCCTTCCTAGGCATGGGGTTATTTTTCACTCCTTCTTCCTTCCTTCCTTCCTTCCTTCCTTCCTTCCTTCCTTCCTTCCTTCCTTCCTTCCTTCCTTCCTTCCTTCCTTCCTTCCTTCCTTCCTTCCTTCCTTCCTTCCTTCCTTCCTTCCCTTTTCTTTCTTTCTTTCTTTCTTTCTTTCTTTCTTTCTTTCTTTCTTTCTTTCTTTCTTTCTTTCTTTCTTTCTTTCTTTCTTTCTTTCTTTCTTTCTTTCTTTCTTTCTTCTTTCTTCTTTCTCTCTCTCTCCCTCCCTCCCTCCCTCCCTTCCTTCCTTCCTTCCTTCCTTCCTTCCTTCCTTCCTTCCTTCCTTCCTTCCTTCCTTCCTTCCTTCCTTCCTCTCTCCCTCTTTCTTTCTTTCTTTCTTTCTTTCTTTCTTTCTTTCTTTCTTTATTTCTTTCTTTCTTTCTTTCTTTCTTTCTTTCTTTCTTTCTTTCTTTCTTTCTTTCTTTCTTTCTCTCTTTCTCTTTCTCTCTCCCCCTTCCTTCCTTTTCTTCTGTTTCCTTCTTTCCTTTTCCTTCCTTCCTTCCTCCCTCCCTTCCTTCCTCCCTCCCTCCCTTCCTCCCTCCCTCCCTCCCTCCCTCCCTCCCTTCCTTCCTTCCTTCCTTCCTTCCTTCCTTCCTTCCTTCCTTCCTTCCTTCCTTCCTTCCTTCCTTCCTTCCTTCCTTCCTTCCTTCCCTCCTTCCCTCCTTCCCTCCCTCCCTCCCTCCTTCCTTCCTTCCTTCCCTCCTTCCCTCCTTCCTTCCTTCCTTCCCTCCTTCCCTCCTTCCTTCCTTCCTTCCTTCTTCCTTCCTTCCTTCCTTCCTTCCTTCCTTCCTTCCTTCCCTCCTTCCCTCCTTCCTTCCTTCCTTCGTTCCTTCCTTCGTTCCTTCCTTCCTTCCTTCCTTCCTTCCTTCCTTCCTTCCTTCCTTCCTTCCCTCCCTCCCTCCTTCCCTCCCTCCCTCCTTCCCTCCCTCCCTCCTTCCCTCCCTCCCTCCTTCCCTCCCTCCCTCCTTCCCTCCCTCCTTCCTTCCTTCCTTCCTTCCTTCCTTCCTTCCTTCCTTCCTTCCTTCCTTCCCTCCTTCCTTCCTTCCTTCCCTCCTTCCTTCCCTCCTTCCTTCCCTCCCTCCTTCCCTCCCTCCTTCCCTCCCTCCTTCCCTCCCTCCTTCCCTCCCTCCTTCCCTCCCTCCCTCCTTCCCTCCCTCCCTCCTTCCCTCCCTCCCTCCTTCCTTCCTTCCTTGCTTCCTTCCTTCCTTCCTTCCTTCCTTCCTTCCTTCCTTCCTTCCTTCCGTTCTTCCTTCCTATCTCCCTTCCTCCCTCCCCTCCCTCTCTCTATCTCACCCCCCTTCTTTCTCTCTCTCTCTCGCCACATCCGGCGATGCTCAGGGGTTACTCCTGGCTATGCACTCAGAAATCGCTCCTGGCTTGGGGGACCATATGGGACGCCAGGGGTAGGGAATCGAGCCGCAGTCTGTCCTAGGTTAGCGCGTGCAAGGCAAACACCCTATCATTGCACCACCGCTCCGTTCCCGGAAGAGTGCTGGACGCATATCACCTGCCGTTGATTCTCTTACTCAGTGCTCGCATCCTTTTCCGGCTGACAGGGACCAGGCTGGACCTTCCCAAAGCTGCGCCTAATGCACCTTTGGGGATCACCGTGCAGAGGACTTTCCTCTGGGCTCCTCAAACTGCCCTGGAAAGTGTGACACTTAAGCTGTTGGTGGTACCAGGAGCAGCAAATCAGGGTGCAAATAGGCACCCAGATCTCATCCCCCAACCACAAGTCATAGTCTAGAGAGGGGGGTGATGAGTCTTCCAATGTCTCCTCTGAGATCCCTTCCTCTTACATCTCCCCTCTCTCCTCTCCTCCTTCTGTTCCCCCCCCCCCACTTCTGTATTTTATGAGCATATATTCTTTTTTAAACAAGAAAGTCAATTTCCTAACAGCTACTACACAGAGAATAGAAATAATGGGAAAACAATAGGAAAATAGAAAAGAGGCCAAAATGAAGGCTGGGCCTCCCCTGCTGCACCAAGGTGCTGGGAGACTGCCCCTACATGTCTGGCGCCCCACCCCAGACCATATCAACCTGTTCTACGAACACCCCCTCACCCTTTCTCCTCCCCATTACTTTCCTTTGTCCCTTTTTGCACCTGATGTTACCCATGCTGACAGCAGCAATAGCTCTCTACTTCCATTATGAAGTACTGGGAACTAAGCCGCCAACAAATAGGACATTTATTTCTGAAATAACCACGGAAACCTTGGCTGGATTGTGTCGTCACAGACTCCCTGGGTCCACCTTTCTGCTTAGAACCCTGTTACCCCGGGAGGCCCAGACACTAGCTTCTGGATCCTTGGAGCGGTTCAGAGCCTGCAGTCAGAATAAACCTGCCTGTGTGTTCCCTAAGTCTGGCCCTAGAGGGCGACAACACTCCAAACACCAGAGGCTTTGGGAGACGAGGACATTTCTGAGTATAAAGTTCAGTGGGGAGGGCTTTTGCTTTGCACGTGGAGAATCCAGGTTCCTTCTCCAGCAAGTGGTTCTCGGAGCCAGCCAGGAGTAATTTCTGAGCACAGAGCCAGGAACAACTCCTGAGCATCACTGCGTGTGGCCAAACCAACAACATTAACAACATTTTGTTGTTGTTGTTGTTGTTGGTGGTGGTGTTTGGGTCACACCCGGCAGCACTCAGGGATTACTCCTGCATCTAGGATCAGAAATCGCTCCTGGCAGGCTTGGGGGACCATATGGGACGCTGGGATTCAAACCACCGTCCTCCTGCATTCAAGGCAAATGCCCTACCTCCATGCTATTTCTCCTGCCCCATTTTGTTTTTTAATGTTATTGGGCTGGATATACAAACAGTACAGTTGAGGAGTGCTTGCCTTATATGCAGACCCAGATTCAATTCCTGGCTTTTCATATAGTCACTTAACTTAAACTCTGCCAGGAATCCTCTCTGAGCACAGAGCCAGAAGTAGACCTTGAGCACTGCCAGGTGTGGCCCCCAAACAACAACACCCACCCCCCAAGAGTAAAATTTAAGCATTTTAAGGAAAGACTCTGTCCTCCTTTACCTGCTAGATGATGGGAAAATATTTTCTCCCCATCTGTGACTTGTCATTTTAAGTTTGACCTGGTATTTTGAAGGGTGATGATCTTGATTTTGAACAATTTCTATACTTTAGCATTTCTTGCACCTAAGAAACGTTTGCCTAAATAAAGATAATAAGTAAGTTTTATTCTCTATTTCCTTTTGAAAGCTGTGATCCATTCTGAGTAATGATCTTTCTCATAAGGAAACAGAAAGTAAATAACAAGGGTAACAAGGACTTGGAAGTGGGAAGTGGTCAACATAAGGGAGCTTGGCATGGTGGAGGCTGGGAAAGGAAAGTGAGGAAGGTTAGATAGAGGTGTTGGGAAACAGTGCGGGAGGGATGTTCTGGTGGTGGGTGTGTTGCTGGAATGTCACATGTGTGAAAACTTACCACTAACAGTACTTTAAATCTCGGTGGCTTTAAAGCTTCTGCACCTCCAAGGAAATAATGTCTAGGATACAAAAGTTACCCACAAAATGGGAGAAACTATTCATCTAATACCCATCAGATAAGAGGCTAATATCAAAAATATACAAAGTACTGACAGAATTTAACAAGAAAAATAAATTTAAACCCATCAAAAAATGGGGAGAAGAAATGAACAGAAAATTCCTCAAAGAAGAAATAAAAATGGCCAAAAGACACATGAAAAAATGCTCCACATCACTAATCATTACTAATCATCAGGGAGATGCAAATCAAAACTACAATGAGGAACCATCTCACACCACAGAGACTGGCACACATCATAAAGAACAAGAACAATAAGTGCTGGTGGGATGTGGAAGAAAGGAACTCTCATTCCTGCAGGTGGGAATGCCATCTAGTCCAGCCTTTATGGAAAACAATATGGAGATTCATCAAAAGAACTGGAAATTGAGCTCCCATGTGACCCAGCTATACCATTCCTAGGAATATACCCAAGGAACACAAAAATACAATACAAAAATCCCTTCTTCACACCTATATTCATTGCAGCGCTATTTACAATAGCCAGACTCTGGAAACAACCAAGGTGCCCTTCAACAGATAAATGGCTAAAGAAATTGTGGTACATATACACAATAGAATATTATGCAGTCGTCAGGAAAGATGAAGTCATAAAATTTTCCTATACATGGATGTACATAGAATCTATTATGCTGAGTGAAATAAGTGAGAGGGGAAGAGATAGACACAGAATAGTTTCACTCATCTATGGGTTTTAAGAAAAACAAAAGACATTATTGTAATAATTGTCAGAGATGAGGGCTGGAAGGACTGATTCTCAATGTGAAGCTCACCACATAGAATGGTGAGTTTAGTCTTAGAAAGATGACTACACTAACAATCATGAAAATATTAATGAGTGAGAGAAGTAGAATGCCTGTCTCAAATACAGGCAGGGGTTGGTAAAGAGGGAATGGGGGACATTTGTGGTGGGAAAGTTGCACTGGTGAAGGGGGGGGTGTTCTTTTTATGACTGAAACCCAACTACAATCATGTATGTAATCATGGTGCTTAAAAAAAATCCTTGAAATAAAAGCAACAATTTTTGAATAAAGAACTCTTTTTTTTTTTTTTTAATTTTTTTTTTATTTAAACACCTTGATTACATACATGATTGTGTTTGGGTTTCAGTCATAAAAGGAACACCACCCATCACCAGTGCAACATTCCCATCACCCAAGTCCCAAATCACCCTCCTCCCCACCCAACCCCCGCCTGTACCCTAAACAGGCTCTACATTTCCCTCATACATTCTCAATATTAGGACAGTTCAAAATGTAGTTATTTCTCTAACTAAACTCATCACTCTTTGTGATGAGCTTCCTGAGGTGAGCTGGAACTTCCAGCTCTTTTCTCTTTTGTGTCTGAAAATTATTATTACAAGGGTGTCTTTCATTTTTCTTAAAACCCATAGATGAGTGAGACCATTCTGCGTTTTTCTCTCTCTCTCTGACTTATTTCACTCAGCATAATAGATTCCATGTACATCCATGTATAGGAAAATTTCATGACTTCATCTCTCCTGACAGCTGCATAATATTCCATTGTGTATATGTACCACAGTTTCTTTAGCCATTCATCTGTTGAAGGGCATCTTGGTTGTTTCCAGAGTCTTGCTATGGTAAATAGAGCTGCAATGAATATAGGTGTAAGGAAGGGGTTTTTGTATTGTATTTTTGTGTTCCTAGGGTATATTCCTAGGAGTGGTATAGCTGGATCGTATGGGAGCTCGATTTCCAGTTTTTGGAGGAATCTCCATATCGCTTTCCATAAAGGTTGAACTAGACAGCATTCCCACCAGCAGTGGATAAGAGTTCCTTTCTCTCCACATCCCCGCCAACACTGTTTATTCTCATTCTTTGTGATGTGTGCCATTCTCTGGGGTGTGAGGTGGTATCTCATCGTTGTTTTGATTTGCATCTCCCTGATGATTAGTGATGTGGAACATTTTTTCATGTGTCTTTTGGCCATGCGTATTTCTTCTTTGTCAAAGTGTCTGTTCATTTCTTCTCCCCATTTTTTGATGGGGTTAGATGTTTTTTTCTTGTAAAGTTCTGTCAGTGCCTTGTATATTTTGGAGATTAGCCCCTTATCTGATGGGTATTGGGTGAATAGTTTCTCCCACTCAGTGGGTGGCTCTTGTATCCTGGGCACTATTTCCTTTGAGGTGCAGAAGCTTCTCAGCTTAATATATTCCCATCTGTTAATCTCTGCTTTCACTTGCTTGGAGAGTGCAGTTTCCTCCTTGAAGATGCCTGTAATGTCCTGTAGTGTTTTGCCTATGTGCTGTTCTATATATCTTATGGTTTTGGGGCTGATATCGAGGTCTTTAATCCATTTGGATTTTACCTTTGTACATGATGTTAGCTGGGGGTCTAAGTTTAATTTTTTGCAAGTGGCTATCCAATTGTGCCAACACCACTTGTTGAAGAGGCTTTCCCTGCTCCATTTAGGATTTCCTGCTCCTTTATCAAAAATTAGATGGTTGTATCTCTGGGGAACATTTTCTGAGTATTCAAGCCTATTCCACTGATCTGAGGGCCTATCCTTATTCCAATACCATGCTGTTTTGATAACTGTTGCTTTGTAGTACAGTTTAAAGTTGGGAAAAGTAATTCCTCCCATATTCTTTTTCCCAATGATTGCTTTAGCTATTCGAGGGTGTTTATTGTTCCAAATGAATTTCAAAAGTGTCTGATCCACTTCTTTGAAGAATGTCATGGGTATCTTTAGAGGGATGGCATTAAATCTGTATAATGCCTTGGGGAGTATTGACATTTTGATTATGTTAATCCTGCCAATCCATGAGCAGGGTATGTGTTTCCATTTCCGTGTGTCCTCTCTTATTTCTTGGAGCAGAGTTTTATAGTTTTCTTTGTATAGGTCCTTCACATATTTAGTCAAGTTGATTCCAAGATATTTGAGTTTGTGTGGTACTATTGTGAATGGGGTTGTTTTCTTAATGTCCATTTCATCCTTATTACTATCGGTATATAGAAAGGCCATTGATTTTTGTGTGTTAATTTTGTAGCCTGCCACCTTGCTATATGAGTCTATTGTTTCTAGAAGCTTTTTGATAGAGTCTTTAGGGTTTTCTAAGTAGAGTATCATGTCATCTGCAAACAGTGAGAGCTTGACTTCTTCCTTTCCTATCTGGATTCCCTTGATATCCTTTTCTTGCCTAATCGCTATAGCAAGTACTTCCAGTGCTATGTTGAATAGGAGTGGTGAGAGAGGACAGCCTTGTCTTGTGCCAGAATTTAGAGGGAAGGCTTTCAGTTTTTCTCCATTGAGGATAATATTTGCCACTGGCTTGTGGTAGATGGCCTTCACTATATTGAGAAAGGTTCCCTCCATTCCCATCTTGCTGAGAGTTTTGATCAAGAATGGGTGTTGGACCTTATCAAATGCTTTCTCTGCATCTATTGATATGATCATGTGGTTTTTATTTTTCTTGTTATTGATGTTGTGTATTATGTTGATAGATTTACGGATGTTAAACCAGCCTTGCATTCCTGGGATGAAACCTACTTGATCGTAGTGGATGATCTTCTTAATGAGGCATTGAATCCTATTTGCCAGGATTTTGTTGAGGATCTTTGCATCTGCATTCATCAGTGATATTGGTCTGTAATTTTCTTTTTTGGTAGCGTCTCTGTCTGGTTTAGGTATCAAGGTGATGTTGGCTTCATAAAAGCTATTTGGAAGTGTTTCTGTTTGTTCAATTTCATGAAAGAGTCTTGCCAAGATTGGCAGTAGTTCCTCTTGGAAAGTTTGATAGAATTCATTAGTGAATCCATCTGGACCTGGGCTTTTGTTTTTCGGCAGACATTTGATTACTGTTTTAATTTCATCAATGGTGATGGGGGTGTTTAGATATGCTACATCCTCTTCCTTCAACCGTGGAAGATTGTAAGAGTCCAAGAATTTATCCATTTCTTCCAGGTTCTCATTTTTAGTGGCGTAGAGTTTTTCAAAGTAGTTTCTGATTACCCTTTGAATCTCTGTCATATCAGTAGTGATCTCTCCTTTTTCATTCCTGATACGAGTTATCAAGTTTCTCTCTCTCTCTTTCTTTGTTAGGTTTGCCAGTGGTCTATCAATCTTGTTTATTTTTTCAAAGAACCAACTTCTGCTTTCGTTGATCTTTCGGATTGTTTTTTGAGTTTCCACTTCGTTGATTTCTGCTCTCAGCTTTGTTATTTCCTTCTGTCTTCCTGTTCTTGGGTCCTTTTGTTGAGCATTTTCTAGTTCTATTAGCTGTGTCATTAAGCTACTCAGGTAAGCTCCTTCTTCCTTCCTGATGTGTGCTTGCAAAGCTATAAATTTTCCTCTCAGTACTGCTTTTGCTGTGTCCCATAAGTTCTGAGAGTTTGTGTCTTTATTGTCATTTGTTTCCAGGAACCTTTTTATTTCCTCCTTGATTTCATCTCGGACCCACTGGTTATTGAGCATGAGGCTGTTTAACTTCCAGGTGTTAAAGTGTTTCTTCTGAGTCCCTTTGGAGTTCACAAATAATTTCAGAGCCTTGTGGTCAGCGAAGGTAATCTGCAAAATTTCTATCCTCTTGATCTTATGGAGGTATGTTTTATGTGCCAGCATGTAGTCTATCCTGGAGAATGTCCCATGTACATTGGAGAAGAATGTGTATCCAGGTTTCTGGGGATGGAGTGTCCTATATATATCCACTAGGCCTCTTTCTTCCATTTCTCTCCTCAGGTCTAGTATATTCTTGTTGGGTTTCAGTCTGGTTGACCTGTCCAGTGTTGACAAAGCCGTGTTTAGGTCCCCCACAATTATTGTGTTGTTGTTGATATTATTTTTCAGATTTGTCAGCAGTTGTATTAAATATTTTGCTGGCCCCTCATTCGGTGCATATATGTTTAGGAGAGTGAATTCTTCCTGCTCTACGTACCCCTTGATTAATATAAAATGTCCGTCTTTGTCCCTTACAACCTTCCTGAGTATAAAGTTTGCATTATCTGATATTAGTATGGCCACTCCAGCTTTTTTATGGGTGTTGTTTGCTTGGATAACTTTTCTCCAGCCTTTTATTTTGAGTCTATGTTTGTTCTGACTATTCAGGTGCGTTTCTTGTAGGCAGCAGAAGGTTGGATTGAGTTTTTTGATCCATTTAGCCACTCTGTGTCTCTTAACTGGTGCATTTAGTCCATTGACGTTGAGAGAAAGAATTGTCCTGGGATTTAACGCCATCTTTATTTCAAAATTTGGTGTGTCTTTTGGGTAGTCTTGTCTTAGATTAGGTCTTTCAGTTTTTCTCTTAAGACTGGTTTTGTGTCTGTGAAGTTTCTGAGCTGTTTTTTGTCTGTGAAACCATGTATTCTTCCATCAAACCGGAAAGTGAGTTTTGCTGGGTATAGTATTCTGGGTGAAGCATTCATTTCATTCAGTCTTGTCACAATATCCCACCACTGCTTTCTGGCATTGAGCGTTTCTGGTGACAGGTCTGCTGTAAATCTCAGGGAAGCTTGCTTGAACATGATTTCCCCTTTTGATCTTGCTGTTTTCAGAATTCTGTCTCTATCTGTGGGATTTGTCATTGTGACTAGGATGTGTCTTGGGGTGGTTTTTCTGGGGTCTCTTTTGGTTGGTACTCTTCGGGCATGCAGGATTTGATCACATATATTCTTTAGCTCTGGAAGTTTCTCTTTAATGATGTTCTTGACCATTGATTCTTCCTGGAAATTTTCTTCCTGGGTCTCTGGGACTCCAATGATTCTTAAGTTGTTTCTGTTGATCTTATCATAGACTTCTATTTTCGTCTGTTCCCATTCTTTGACTAATTTTTCCATTGTCTGCTCATTTGCTTTAAGTTTTTTGTCCAATCTCTCCTGCTGTATGGAATTGTTATGTATCTCATCTTCCACAGCACCAAGTCTATTCTCAGCTTCTGATACCCTGTCCCAGAGCTTATCCATTTTGTCATTCACTTCGTTTACTGAGTTTTTCAGGCCTGTTAGTTGACATGTTATTTCAGTTTGGAGTTTTGTCATTTCTGCCTTCATATTTTCTTGGTTCTTATTAGTGTTCTGTTCAACTCGATCCATGGTTTCTTGGAGTCTGTTGAGCACCTTCCATATTGCTAGTCTAAAGTCCTTATCTGAGAGGTTGATTAGTTGTTCAGTCATTATCTGGTCCTCAGAATTGTCATCTTCATTCTCTATGTCTGATGCTGGCCTGCGCTGTTTCCCCATTGTCACATTTGTATTGTGGGTTTTTCTACGTGTTGTAGTGGTATTCATTGTCTATATGATGTAGGCAGCACACTCCTCTGGCTCCTCCCTTTCTGGATGGGCTGACTTGCCTCTAAGGGAGGGGAGTCCTCCGTGGATGAAGCCTCACACTGGGTCAAATCTTAGGCCCGAGCATGTAACAGAGAAGACAGTCCAGAGAGAAATGTTTGCTTCTGTGATATAGCGCCGTTCTTAGTGTGATTTTTCCTTCTTGTTGCAATGGAGTTCTTTCCTTAGAAAGAGTGCACGGCCGCGTAGCGAAGCGGAGCGGCCGTGCTCCTCTGAGCCTCTTTTTGCCCCACTCGCAAGAGTTTCACGCAAGAGGACAGTAGACAGACATAGACAGGTCACACTCACAGTCTTTCACAGCTGAGCCCCACTGGGCCGGTGTACTTTCGCGGATTTTCCCCGCCTGGTGTCACACACAGGGAGCCAGCTTTTGCAAAGGATAGCCGGTTTTTATGCTCTGAAGTCCCTCCCTGAAAATGGCGTCTGGGCGAGCGAGGTTTCTGGAGGCTCTTTTTGCCCCACTCGCAAGAGTTTCACGCAAGAGGACAGTAGACAGACATAGACAGGTCACACTCACAGTCTTTCACAGCTGAGCCCCACTGGGCCGGTGTACTTTCGCGGATTTTCCCTGCCTGGTGTCACACACAGGGAGCCAGCTTTTGCAAAGGATAGCCGGTTTTTCGAATAAAGAACTCTTAAATTCCTTACCCCCTACTGTGATAAAGAAAGCCTCCCAGATCTGACCTTTTCATCTTGACCATAGTTTCCAACAAATAACTTCCCCACCCCTTTGCGGTCTGCACTTTTGCCTCATCTTCCCTCTAATCTGGGGGGTTGGATGTTTTAAAATAATCTTTCTCTGGATCCTATGGACCTATGTGGTTTTATAAGTAATCAAAAATCCCCCCACGTTCTTAATAAGCCTTAATACAATTTTAGTTTCTCAGAGACTAACTTTTCAGCTATTGGCTTATAGCCTGACATTTTCTGTTTTCCCCTTTATATTTAGTTCATCATAAACATTTGACTTGCAGGTGGAAATGCCATGTAACCCTTAATTAGTTGACTTTTCCAAGATTTTTAGGTAACTCATAAATTCTCTTTCATGTTTTATATTTTCCCTTCAGTATTAAGGAATTGCTGTCTGTGTGACAAACTTAGAAAGCCAGAAAAAGTGTTAATCAGAAAATCTTTGGGATTTTCTGGGTCAAAGGAGTGAGTGTCCTTTATCACTGGTGGCCATGAATAGCTTCAGGCTAAGGGCTGGGTGAGCCAGAGAATCCAGAGCAACTACCCACAAGGGACCTCAAATTCTGAGGATGAAAAGAGAATGGAGATAAAATTCATCTGCACAGCTTGGACAATCAACCAGGTTTCTCTAAGAGTCTACCTTGAGAAGTCCTGACTATCGATGCTCTGAGAGCTTAGTATTTGGAAATATCAGATGCCCTAGTGGATGATGAAGTCTAGTCATTGTTTCTGGTTTATATGCTATTTTTCCTACTTTAATAAAACTGGAATCAAGTATAGTGCTTGCCTTTTTTTTTTTTTGTAAATTGTGCTAGTGACTAATCGAATCTTGGTGCCTGTGGGACTTCTAATAGTTACTTATTTAGACATGATGGCCAGCAAACTTAGAACCTACATTTGGACATCAACATAAGACAGACCTGGGTTCTGACTCTGGAATCTCATATGGTCCCAAGTCCCACCAGAGTTATCCTTGAGCACAGAGCCAAGAAAAAGTTCTTAGCACTGTTGGGTGAGGCCTAAAAACAAACCAAAAAACGATTTTTGTGGCAACAAATTTGTGACTGCTTGAACCTTGAGGACATTATAAAAAAACCAGAAAGATAGAAGTACAAATAATGCATAATCTTGTTTATATGTGGAATATTCATAGGAAATAAATTGTATTCGTAGTTACTAGAGTCAGGGTGAAAGCATGGAATCCTTGGAGGAAGATGGTCCAAAGTAACAGACCCTCAGTTACAAGGTAAACTCTGGGACTGTAATGTAATGTAATGATATGAGATAGTAGATGTTAACTTATTGAGGTTCACTTTGCAATGTATATACATCAAGATATTATACTATATGAGGCTGGAGCAACAGTTTAGATGTTAGGCACTTGCCTTGCATATGGTCAACCCAGGTTCAATCTCCTAAGCACCCCCAGGAATAATTCCAGGTCACAGAACCAGGGGTAACCCCTGGACATCTCTGGGTGTGACTCTAAGATCAAAAAAAGCATCATGGTCTTTACCTTAAACTTGTATGAAGGTATATGTTAATCATATCTCAAACTAAAAAACAAATTTGTTTTAAAATTAAAAGGTTTACTTTTCTCCATTGCTTTTAGATAGTAGACAATACTTTTTTATATTCCATAAATGAGTGCAATCATTTGATGTCTATTCCTCTCTGACTCATTTCACATATAAAAAAAAAAGTCATGTCCTCTTTTTCCCTAGAAGCTTCATGCTGCATAGTATCCATTGTGTAGATATAACATAGTTTCTTAATACACTGATCTGTTCTCAGGCACTAGAGTTGCAAACCACAATGTCTAAAAGATAAAAAGAAAAGGAAGAAAGGGGAGAGAGATAAAGAGAGATGCACACAGAGAGAGAATGTCTCTGCCATAGAGACTAGCGGAATTTAGTGAGGGAGGGAAAGGGGGGACATTGGTGGTGGGAACTGTGCATTGGTGAAGGTGTTGTACGTTGTATGACTGGAACTAAATCTCGAAAAACATTATAACTGTGTATCTCATGGTAATTCAATTTAAGAATTTATTAAAAAGAGGGCTTGGAGAGATAGCACAGCGGTGTTTGCCTTGCAAGCAGCCGATCCAGGACCAAAGGTGGGTGGTTCGAATCCCGGTGTCCCATATGGTCCCCCGTGCCTGTCAGGAGCTATTTCTGAGCAGACAGCCAGGAGTAACCCCTGAGCACCGCCGGGTGTGGCCCAAAAACCAAAAAAAAAAAAAAAAAAAAAAAAAAAAAAAGAAAAGAATTTATTAAAAAGAAAGAAGAAACAAAGCATCCCTACTGCATGCAAGACTAACCCTGACCAGGTCAGTCCAGTATCCCACCAGGGGGCGCTATTACCCATAGTGGGAAACTGCTTTAACTCCTCCATCTTTATGGCTGCATAGTCCTTCCTCCTGAGGTACTCAGGGAAACGACTTACCTCATTTTACCCTTGTCTAACATTTGGTGCTACTTGAGCTTAATTATATTGGAAAAATATTGCTTCCTGAATGGGTGCATCTAACTCCGTAGTCAAGAGCACAGTGGGAAGGGTGCTATTTTAATGTGTCTTAGCTGGGCTCCATCTTCCCTAACCCATCTAGTCCCCTGAGCACTGCCAGGAGTGAATACTGAGTACAGAGCCAGGAGAAACACCCTACCAATGCTGGGTGTGATACAAAATCAAAATCAAAAACAAAACCCAAGTGAGTTAATCTATTTGACCAAGTTTGCTTGAGCTGAATGGTGGGGTGTGGGTGGAAGAAAGTGGGTGGGGGGGTCACAGGTGGCTTCTGTGTTAGTTGATTTGTTAGTTGGTCAATCTGGTCTGGTACTTTACAGACAGCCTCCTGTGGGGGACACTCTGGACTATGTAGAGCTCCTGGGAGCTTCTGCCTCATTTTGGGAGAAACTGGGTGTGTGGGAGAATGACAATGTCTCTGGAAAGTACCTGGATAAAGAGGGGTCCACCTCACAGGTCACTGCATGTGGCCACTACGTCTGCCTCTTACCAGCTCCTCAGTCTTAGGAGCAGGAAGCTTCTGTCTCCCAGAGGTCATAGGAGCCATGAAAGGAAATCCTGCCCCAGTTGGAACATGAGTGGCAACAGCAGCTGCTGGGCCTCATTCTGCAGTGTGTGGGCCTCTTACAGGGTTGACCTTGCCCTGCCAGCCAGCCAGTGGTAGGCATAGTGATGCTGGCTTACCCACTGTGATGTCACAGGAGTATCAGCAATGTCACTAGAATCCTGGATGAATGAGGACCCCAGAGAACCCTGAATTCAGTCCCATTTAGCTGTAGGGCCCAGGACCCGAGGAACTGGAGTTTGTGTAACCAGCACATCCAGGCCCATGTATGCAGAAGAACAATGAAGCCTTGGCAGCAGGAATGGGGTCCCAGAAGGGAGTGGGCGCTCTGTGACTTGGATATTGAAATTCAGACTGAACTAGAAGATCTAATGGGTTTGCATGGGGCTGCTATATGATCTGGGTCCTGCCATTATTGTTGGTTTGTTTTCATTTGGAAGCCACATCTGGCAGTGCTCAGAGCTCACTTCTGGCTCTGCACTCAGGATACATTCCTGGTGATACTTAGGAAATCCTTTGAAGTAGTAGAGATTGAACCTGGTGTCCATATGCAAGATAAGTGCCCTCCCTGCTGTCCTATCTTTCCAGCCTGATCCCTGGAACTATGAGTACATGATCCTGTTATACCATTTGAACCAATAAGACCAGTTGCAAACTGCTGCATTCGGTCAAGTTTGCACCAGGCTCTAGGGAAGCTTACAACCCATGTCAGCTCCCATAGATGCTGCCAAACATGGCCCTGCCCTTTATCTTGAATCCTTCCTAGCTTTGGAATCCTCAGTGGGAAACAACCCAATAGAGGATGCAGGTACCTGGCCAGCTCACCCATTAATTCTGAGCTTACAGAAGGAAGGGAGGGAGGTAGGGAAGTAGGGAGAGACTGTCTCAGGACAACCTGGATCTGGACAATGAAGGCTCCTTATGCTGAATTCATCTTTCATTGGACATGTCGTGAGTCTACCCTGTATCATAGCCCTGCAACAGAAGCTAACGGTGGTTTGTAAACTAAGGCTTGGTCTAGCTTGGATAACCCAGATACCTAGGGGTACCAGCTAACACAGATATGTGTGATGCTGTGTTTTCTCACAACAAACATCCTACCTAGGTCCACCTCCACTCTTGGAAGTCAAGGTGACTTTTGTAAAGTCAATGAGAGTTTTGGATTTTTTTAAGGAGGCACTCGTGACTTCTGGAAATTACCTTGACACAAGAGGCTAAAACCTCCTGTGCCTGCTGCCTGGGAAGAGGTGAGAGGTTGGAGGATGAATCAGTGACCAATCAGTGATTTCATAACCTTATGCCTCATGTCCTGAAGCCTTCATAAAAACAAGATTCAGGAAACTTCTGGGATGGGAAAGCATGGGTCAGGGAACCAGCACAGGGAATGGAAGATATTGGCATTATTGATCTCATGACATTCACCTATAGGGAGGATCCAGAAAACCACACAAAGCTCAATATGGCAAGTGAACTCTAAATTCTGATTTCTGCCTGCATCAGAGAGGAGTGAACACCCCCAACCTCATGTTTCCATTTTGGGGGGTAAAGTGATAAATATGGCCAAAGAAAAGTCATATTTAGTTGCCAAAACCCAAACCCAAGCCCCCAAAACTCTTATAGATTCAAGGATTCCTGAGGTGTATAATGTGGAAACCTGTAGCAAATACATAGCTGGTACTCATTCCACTGGGCTCCACTCCCAGTCACTTCTGCCCAAAGACCCTGAGCTTTGGGGTTGATTATTCTTGATTGGTGGGTGAAGATACACCACTTACTCCCCAAAATGGAAACATGAGGGTGGGAGTGTTCAGTTTTCTCTGATGCAGGCAGAAATCAGAATTTGGAGTTTTCTTTCCCTGGACACCACAAGGAATAAGAATTTCTCAAACTAGGGAGCCACCCAAGGTTCCAGCTGTGTAAGTGTCACAGCAAAAAATGTTACAGGGGACAGTGGCCCTGCAGCCAGATTGCTGGCTCATGAGCCTGCAGCTATCCAGTCTGATTTGGGCTGACCTGGGCTTGGTGGGAGCAGTTTATCCTGAAATAAGAGCGTTGCCAATTCCTAAAAAGGAAATAGAATGCATAATATCTCTCAATGAGCCTCCTCAATGATCCTTATCTGATTTTTTCAGGATAAATTTCCACCATTATCATGCCTGAAAAGCCTAGAATTTCTTTTTGTGGTATACTCTATTATTCACTTCTCCCTATACCTGATGCCCCCTATTTTACATTGATGGGTCATTGTCAAGAAAAAGTGGTATCACTGGCCCTTCACTGACGACAACAGTTCATATTAATTACATGTCTGCTCAATAAGTGGAACTTGCTACTTTAAATTATTTACTATTACTTGTTTCAGGGCCATGTAACATAGAAAGTGATTCCAGCTTATGTGGTAGGATGATTTCCAAGCATATTAACTGCCTCTTTAAATGCTCATAATCAGGTTGTTCAAGATTGGCTGCAGCAGTTACAAACACTTCTGTAAAAACATTCTGAGCTAATTTTTATCACTCACATTAGAGCCCACTCTGGCCTTCCAGAGCCAATGGCTAAAGGAAATAAAACTGCTGATCATCTGACCATGCCAATATTTAAATCACCTACAGAATATGCAGCACTACATACAAACACCCATCATTTACATGTCAACTATCATATCCCATGGAGGCAAGCCAGACAAATAGTCGATACATGTACATTTTGTGTATCCTTAAATAAAAAACCAAATGTATGTGGGGCCAACCCCCAAAGGTTAAAGACTAATAAATAGTGGCAAATGAATATTACACACATTGACTTTTTTAACGCCCCCTTTTCATGTGGTGGTGGATACATATTCCTATTTCATATGGGGAGTTCCAATGACTTTTGAATGAGGTAAAGCAGTTTGCACCTTCATGCTATGTTTTTCTGTTATGGGCATCCCTCAATTTATAAAGATGGACAATGGCCCTGCATAAATCAGTAAAACTTTTAAATCATTTTGTAAAGAATGACAAATCAAATATATCACTGGAATCCCCTATAATCCGCAAGGACAAGCCATAGTTGAAGGAGCTCACAGAACTCTCAAATTCAATTATTAAAATATAGATAAAGAGGCATGACACCCACATTTTATCCTTAACATTATTTTCACTAAACTTCTTAAATTTACCCCAAGAATAAGTCTATACCTCTTCAGAAAGACACTTTAGAGAATATATTCAGCTACGCATGAGTACATGTACATGGGTACATCTACGTGGGTAAAATGGATAACTAATGGATTGATGATAATCTCCTCATTCGAGGAAAAGGATATGCTTATGTTTCTACAGATGACAACTCTGCCAAAAACTCTGGGTCCCATTATCCTTATCAGAAACAAATTTTACAAATAAAACAATTCAGACACAAGTTCATGATAAGTCTTCAAACCTCCCCTCAGAACAGATCACTCAAAAGGATGATAGCAGGAAACAAACTGTGATCTCAACAGGTAACCAGGACAATAAATTAATACCTCACAATGAGGTAGAAACTATTCAGTAGAACTATTCAGTGTGAAAGGAGCAATTCTAGAATCTTGATTTTGTAGAAGAAT
Organism: Suncus etruscus; assembly: GCF_024139225.1. Taxonomy (NCBI): domain Eukaryota; kingdom Metazoa; phylum Chordata; class Mammalia; order Eulipotyphla; family Soricidae; genus Suncus; species Suncus etruscus. The sequence goes on along the minus strand of NC_064862.1, from coordinate 46,171,358 downwards.
TGGTACTATCCTCACTGGACTTCAATATTTAGGAAACACTTGCTACATGGACTCAATACTACAATGCCTCTATAATCTTCCAAATTTGACTGATTACTTTTACAGAATCATTCAAGGAGGACATCAATAGGTCAAATCTACTGGGACATAAAGGCATTGTGGCAGAATTTGGTAAGATTATAAAATCCTTGTGGGAAGGACAACACAGTATATTAACCCAAAAGACCTTTTTTTCTGTTTTATCAATACCGCATGAATATTATATAATGCCTTTAGTTAGAAAACTAAGATAGAAGTGAGGACAAGACACATTTATAATATACAGACCTTTCAGGAAAATTAGCAATTGTTATTATTACTACTATTACTATTGTTACCATTGTTATTTTATCATAGAATGTGTCTCAGGCATGTTAAGGATGCATTCTACTGTTAAATAACATTACTGACCCCAAAGCATAATTATTCTGAAAATTTGTATTCTTTTCAAACTTTATTCTCTTTTTACCTGACCTCTCTGTCCCTAACAATCAATTTCCTGCTTTGTTTATGAATATGAATTCAATTACTTTCATATTCATATGTGAATAATTTATACAGTACTTATCTTTGGCTTATTTCATTTTTGCATAACAAGGATCATCCATGTGTTGTAACAATTATTGGATTTCCCTTTCTCATAGCTGAATATTTTCCATTAGAGACACATAAATGGGTATATAAGATACTTTTTTTTTTTTTTAAATTACAAGTCCTTCATAGTTGTATTTCAGGCATATGATGACAGTGAGTTAGGGCCATTCCCACTACGAGTGTTGAACTCACTTTATCAGAGTTCTTAGCATGCATCCTATATCTCCACTCTTAGCCTCCTGGTCTACAGTGTAACAGGTCCATTTTGTGTTTGGATTGTTGTAGTTTGGGTTTCTTGATTTTATTGTCATTGGCTTTGGTTTGACAACAAAAAGGTTTTAAGATGACCATTAAAAAGATAAATGATCAGTTTTTAGGAGATGATCAATAGGATCCACATGAACTATTTCTATTCTTTTATTTTGCGGGGGGTCACACCCGGCAGCGCTCAGGGGTTACTTCTGGCTCTATGCTCAGAAATCGCTCCTGGCAGGCTCAGGGGACCATATGGGATGCCGGGATTTGAACCACCGTCCTTCTGCATGAAAGGCAAACACCTTACCTCCAGGCTATCTCTCAGGCCCCACTATTTCTATTCTTGATGGAGGCACTGCATCAGGATTTGAACAAAATTGACAGACAGAATAGACATATGGAGGAAAATAGTAATTATATTCTTGACTCAAAAACTGTTAAAAGAGCATGGCAGAGACAGAAGCAGTCTAATGAGTCTATTATTGCTACACTCTTCCAAGGACTGCTAAAATTCACAATTCAATGCCTCATCTTCCACCATGAATCTCAGATATTGGAGATCTTTACTCCCTTATTCTTGCCTTTGGCATCCACAGATAAATGCAAGTTGCAAGGTTGCCATAAAGTGTTTTTCAGAGAAGAAGAACTAAAAGACAACAATAGAGTTTACTGCAGCCATTGCAACACACAGCAGGATACCATATAGATTTTAAGAACATTCCAGAATCTTATAATTTATTCTCATTTTTAAACATTATGGTGATTTGGAAAAGGGTCATTACACAGCATATTGTAAAAATATAAAAAGACACTGTTGGTTTAAATTTGATGATCAAGAAGTTTCAGAAATCTCCAAGTTATCTGTAAAATATTCAGCAGTTTATATTCTTTTTATAGGCTTTAAAGAGATCTGTTGCAATGGATACAGCTATTTAAATTAGCACATGTTTAAATGAATGCCTTTTAGAGATATCTATAATAATTTTTTATTAAATAATGTTAAGTATTGGGGCCAGAGAGGTGGCGCTAGAGGTAAGGTGTCTGTCTTGCAAGTGCTAGCCAAGGAAGGACCGCGGTTCGATCCCCTGGCATCCCATATGGTCCCCCCAAGCCAGGGGCGATTTCTGAGAGCTTAGCCAGGAGTAACCCCTGAGCATCAAATGGGTGTGGCCCCCAAAAACAAAACAAAAAAAGTTAAGTATCTAGTAAATAAATAAATATTATATTTAATACATAGAATATAAATTTATTATTTTAAATTATTATTTAAATAAACTATCATTTAAATACACCAACATACAATATTTAATAAATATTAATTATTAATTAAATATGAATATGAATTAACGTTTATATTTAATGAACATTTATTAAATAAATATTTAGTTAAATAATGTTTAATTAAAAATGTTTTTTAACTGTTTTCAAATGTTTTTTTTTTTTAATCAACACAATAGCAGCTGCAAGATGCTTTGGAAGACCTAGACTTCCACTACTATGCTTATTATCAGAATGAATTAGTGTCTTACTTTTTATTTTATTATGTTTATAATAACCTTTAATGTTTTTGTTCACAGTGACCCATGGAGAAATAGTTTGGATTCCCTAGTTTTATGATACATGTGATATATGGCATTGGATTCCTAAAACAATGCTTATTATGATGTTTTAACACATATTTTGAATTATTCATTTTTATTTGATTATACTTGCTTGTGTGATCTAATGTATTTTCTCCATAGATATCCTGGATAAGACACCTGTGTGCACTGGAATCTTGGTACAGTGCTCAGTCCCTGAGTATATTATTTACAATTTACTTTTAATACTTGCTAGTTTTTATTATAAGCCTTAATTCTCATTTTTTCTTTTAGGAAATAAACCTGGATATTCAAGACTTAGGATACTTATTCTGAGATGCAGAGTCCTTTTATAGTGCTCATCACCATATTACATAGTATTCTAGACTTGATAATCATGATTGTTTTGGGAATGTTCGGTGTTCAATTCTAGATCTTGAAGATTTTTATTTTCAATAATGTACTCTCCTTCAACACTGAGTATTTTAAGGAACTGAATAATGTTTACAACTGACATGCCAACTTAATATGTAAAAGAGCTTTGATCTGTGTCATCTGGGTCAATTTTCCAAATGTAACCTTTGCATCAATCCTTTCATCATCTATGCATGTACTAAGAATGTGAGTGTGGTGGCCACCTCTATGTTTGTTTAATACCCATTCATACGGATATTACATATTACATATGTAATGTCTATTTATGTGGCATCTCCACCTTTCCCTCTATTGTACTTAGCCCTCTATTTCTTATTGTCTTCTTTTATTCTTCCCAACTCTTATTTATTTAATCTCCTTAGTTAACTTTCTTATCTTTAGTTATTAACTTCTCATTAATCCCCTTCATACATCCTACTGGTGGAAATACCCACCTCCAGCTAGCTCCTGTATCCATCAGGGGCAGATGACACCAACACTGCAAACTGTCCATTGCTTGGAGAGTGGGGATCAGGTGACACCGTTGGTGTGTGACCTGCTCATGGTCCTTTCCAGTGGCTTGTCCTGCATGAAAGTCTCCTATTCTATATCATTGCTCTGGTTGCTGATATTGTTGGGGCCACTCGAGTCATTGGGCTGTGAATCATTCTCAGCAGGCACACTGATATTGCTGATGTGTTCTTGGCAATTGCTTTTTTGCCATTTCACTTCACCATAAGACAGTTGGTTGTGACTGATTTCGGGTTTTGAGAGATTCTCAGCTCTAGGACATTTTGGAATTTGTGCAGCAAACCATTTTCTCAGACTCCATAAGACTACATTGCTGACTGAAGTTAAGATCCAGAATTTATATACTCATCAGACAATTTCTTAAGACTTATAAGGGATATGTATATTTACTTTGTTGTTTGTTTTTTGTTTTGGGCCACATCTGGAAATGCTCAGGGTTACTCCTGGCTCTACACTCAGAAATCACTCCTGGCAGGCTCGGAAACCATATGGGATGCCGGGATTCGAACCACTGTCCTTCTGTATTTAAGGCAAACACCTTACCTCCATGCTATCTCTCAGGCCCCTGTATACTTCGTAAGTGTATGTCTTTAACATGTATATTCTTTATTGTATATTTCATTATGTAGTTACAGATTTCCCCATTTTCTTTAGATTTGCTAGAGGAAAGATTTTTTTTTAGAAGATAGTATAGATAGTACCTTTGGAATTTTATGTTATTTATAGGACTAGGTAATTGGGATTGTTTGGTTTGTTATTATTTTCCCCTTAGATCCCAATAGTATTCAGTGGCACAGTTCTTTATGCATGGGCACATTAAAATCAGAAAATATTAGATACTAAATAGAGTTATTCATTAGGGAAGAGAATTCAGTAATTTCTTGTTATAGGGGGACTTCCACTCTGAATAGTTTCTATAGTGACTTGACTTAAGCTTTAGTTGTTTTCAGCATCAAGAAAAGTTCTGGAGTCAGTTGGGAGAGACGTCTTTCTACGAGGACACTCCTAGAGGATGAAAATTCCAAAATCATTATATTGACTTGGCCTAGACCTTTACATCATTACACTAGCCAAGCTTGGGTATCCCTGTCATGGCAGAAAAACCATAAAGGCAGATTGGCCTAAGAAAATTGGAGATTGTCTAAGAATGCCTGGAACTGCTTTGTCACATACTTGCCCCCGGGGTGGGCCAACATCTAACCTGACTATGGCTTGGAAATTAGCAATGACATGTCTTGTAGGCAGATTTCCCTGCCTCACCTCAATGAGATGAAATCAGGAGACACCTCAGGACATCCTGACTTTGACATAGGATAAGTGCTAACACCAACATCTCCAATTACTGAAACCTGACAGCAAAAACCATGATTGAAGAGAACCCGTCCTGGGACCTTGAAGAAAGACTTTGAAGTTAGAGAAATCAATGTGCCCAGAGCCTACAGTTGGTCTTATGGCAGGAGCTTCATGGGTAAAGTCACCCAAAAGTTTATTTTCTATATTTTTCCAACTTTTGCTATGCCTATGCAAAATTATGCCACCCCCTTTATTTTTTTAGAGATGTTTATCCTTTCCTAAGTAAGTTCACTTTCTGTTGGGATATGTATTACTTTATTTTACCTCTTACTTATGCATTTTTCTATAAAGTCAATTAGGAGGAGATGTGGGATTAATCAGGTCCCATTCCACTCAATATATGCTTTTTTCTCATTAATTGGAAACATCTTTGAATGTAATACCTTGAATTGCTGTGTAGACCACCTAACCCCACCTCCTGGTCTGGTCCATTTCATCTTAGTAAATATGCTGAATTTCAGAAAAATACTTTCTTGCATTTCCAGACTTCCCACTGAGCTTCCTACTTGAATTGCTGTGTAGACCACCTAACCCCACCTCCTGGTATGGTCCATTTCATCTTAGTAAATATGCTGAATTTCAGAAAAATACTTTCTTGCATTTCCAGACTTCCCACTGAGCTTCCTACTTCTAAGGAGCTTAAGGCTTATGTGTTGGAATTTCTGAACCTGTTTCTTCCTCTTTAGTGTATGTGTGTGTGTGTGTGTGTGTGTGTGTGTGTGTGTGTGTATTATTTCCTTCATTGATATTTATTTCCAGACATGCATCTATCCAGTGACTTTGCTTTGGAATCTGAGGCCTAATTCTAGTAACTAAGTACAAGTTAAAGTCCATTGTAGTGGTTGAGGATGGGATGAGGTGAGAGATTACATGAGAAGAGAGAGGAGAGAAAGTCCTAGGTAGAACCATGGCTGTACCAAGAGAGGCACTACTTCCAGTTCTCCTCACTTGGGTTTAGCAAGCTTGTGGTCTTGGATCCAGGGCAAGGGTTACTCATGCTCCATGTTGTCATTTGTGATTTCCTTCTAGTGAAAATTCACTCCCAATAACTCCCTCCTGACTCAAATTGTGTAGAAATATTTTGCTTTGGAAAATAGCAATGCAGCTCTTAATTTTTCTTGCAAAATTAAGAATCTGAATTCATGAAGTCTGATAAACCCATTCGAGAATCAGGCCATAACCACTCACATAAATTGTAGAAGGGAAATGGATTGAAGTAGAAGAGAAGGAAGTCAGGACAGAGAGAAAGCACCAGGTTTAGGGCATTTACATTGTATGTCTGACCTAGTTTGTAACCTGGCACCATAGGTTTCCCTGAGCCTTGTCAGGAGTGTTCTCCTGACTCCTAAATCCTAGCACAGAGCTAGGAGTAGCCCTGGTGCACTGCAGACTGTGCCTCCACACTCCATTATAAAACATAAGTGTGTCAGAATGCACTTGAGACCACCCCTTGGACCAGGCCAAAAGGACTTGGACACTCAGCTGTGGAATCTTATTGGCTTTTAGAGGTGCACCAGGAGCTATTGGAAGTTTCACATGGGCTATTATGGTAAGAATGATTCTTGAAGGAGAGGCTGAAGAGATTCTGAGCAGTGAATTGACAATCATGGCCCATCACATTGGTCCTAAGCTTAACTCGAAAAGACCAATATCAGGGCCCACTATGATGTCATTCAGCATAATCCCCCTAGAATGGGAACTGTATGGGTTGGACTGGGAATGAATTGGGTATGTTTTGTAGATGTTGAATTTGAGATGTGACTTAGTCACGTGTGGAGTATGGGCAGGGTAAGGTAAGAATCTGTTTTATATGGTGCCTGCTCCTTCCTCTTCTCTGGCCAAGAGACATCTTCAATATGCCAGCAGACTTTAGCTGAGGTTGCATTGATATGCCAACATCACATCAACATCACTAGTTTAAGCTGTAGAAGTCAATAGTTTTCAACACATTCTGTGCAACCATTATTATAACTGAGTTCAAGATCATTTTTATAAAGCTAAAGAGCCTCTGCCCATTAGTAGAACTTGACAGCCCCTAATGTTATATCTCAACATATCAATTAATCCTACATCTACAAGCTCCTCAATAATAAAGAACCTTATATTATTTTTATAAAATTAGTCTGTAAAATTAGCTGTAGTACCTGTAGAAAATGGGAAGGATTTTAGAACAATTTTCATGGGTTGTATATCTTTAAAGATGGAACCCCCTTTACTTTTTATGCACTTGTGATAGCTCCCTACAGTGTTTCCAGATAAACTTGGTGAAGTCTATGGAGATAAGTGATGGTTGCTTTTTAACATTTTTGGCTAAATTTCTCAAGTATCTGTCATAGGCAAAGTAGACAAAAGAGCCTTTCTAAACCTGCAGATATCACAGATAAATGTAAACCAATGATAAAAATGTAGGATCAAATTTAGATTGTTGTTATTATAAATTGCATAAATTCCATCTTCTTGTTAATTCCATCTTCATTCCAAGGAAGAAAAACAGAGATGTCAAAATGTCTCCAAGGAGAAATAAAACAGTTGATAAATTTGTGGGTTTTTCTGTTGTATGTCTTGCTTATATATTGTCTCCTTTAGGCCAAGTGTTTCTAGACTCACAATAAACACTTGGGAAGGGAGGGTAGCATGATGGAAATCTCTGACACTTTCATTTAAGGCCAAGAACTTGATTACTAGATAGCACTGCTCTACAACCTGCCTGCAGGTCCACAGGACTCACTCAAGACAAAAACTTCTAGGAATTCCTGGGCATATTATTGTGTCAGGTAGACAAGTTTATTTAAACATTATTTTAAGACTCAGAAGTGTTTTGTCAAATAGGGAAGAATGTTGTGTTAGGTGTGGCCTATTTTTGGTTCCTCTGGTACTGCAGTGGTTTGTTCTGTCTACAAGATACTGTCCACATTGCTTCCCTGTTTGTTGGAAATTCAGTGCCCTTCCCCTCAACTGTGGAATCCTGAATAGAATGATTGTGTCTTTCTAAAATATTTGTACTTTAGTTCAGGGCCTTAGGAAAGAGAAACGGAACTTCCTACCTTCTGGATTTTCAGAGTCAGCTAGGCTCAGGTGGAGTGTACAGAGGGCAGGGGAAGGGTGAATAGAAGCACAGTCATAAAGAATGAAGTGACTGACTATATCAGGGGTGACAAACAAGTTTGACACAAAGAGCCAAAAATTTGAACTGTGAGAGTCAGAGAGCCACACCATGCAGTGACCTGCCATAACAGACAAACACTCACACAAAAGCATCTAATTTTAACAATAATATATTAAACACATATTGCATTTTGCCATTTTGAGTGAGGGTAAAAATCCTGCAGTGATGGTGAGGGTGTGCTGCGTCCTCCACACTAAGAACTAACGAAAGATGTGACACAACATGTGACATACGGGTCCCCCTGCTTTGTGCTGGCCCGTGCAGTTGTTTCCGAGGGATGGGAGACGGGATGACGCAGCCTGGGGGTGGGACTACGTGCTCAGAGATCTCTCCTCAGTGGTTCCTCCTCAGAAGCAGCAGAACAAAATCCAAACTTGGCAAAGAGCCACAGTATACGAAATAATGATAAGAGGCAAAGAGCCGCATTCATTTTGGCCACCCCTGGACTAAATGACATGTGGAAGGGCAGGTGCCATGAAGGAAATGCAGCAGAGAGAAGGGAGCAGGGTGTTTGAGAGAACCTGGGAGGCTATTATTATGAGACAGCAGTGTTCGTGCATGGTGGGAATACCCATTAGGGAATAATGGCCACAGTCCCTAAAAAACTGTGTGGTGAATCAAAGAAGCAGAATGAGGCCTGATGAACTGAGGTGGAATGGGCAATATGCATCTTTGAGCTCATATGCCAGGCTCTGCCGGTCCCTACACGGTGTGAATTGGCCAGGAAGGACACTGTGATCCTTTATGGATCCTTTATGAGCTAGGGAAGGCTGGTTATGGGAACAGAATTAGGGCATATGCCTGTGGGTATTGGAGAAGCTTCAGGAACCCAACTTAATGGTGACAAACTCATCCCTTCAGCTCATCAGATTTCTCAGGATGGAGTTTTCATGATCTACATTAGATGTACTTGAATACTTCTGGCCCTACCTTTGAAAGTCAGAATCTGACACTCATCACTTTCCCTGTGTCTGATTCAAGGAGATCCAAAGCTTGGCCTTACAATCTTAGGGCTATTTGTACACCTACATTTAACACTAGACACCTACCCTCTCAGAACTCAAGGCATACTTGAACAATTGCAAAAGATGTAACACCATATCTGACCCACCTTGAGAGTCTGAAGGTGAAGACAAAGTTGTGGTCAGCCTAGGAAAGAGTTGAAGGAGAAGCCAGATACGGCCAGTCTGCAAAGACAAGGTAAAAATTTCATTATACCAGGCATTTCAGGAAATTTTGTCAAACCACTAGCTGACCACTGAGCTAACAAAACTAAGATTTCAATGGCCATATATGACAACAAACAGTTTTTAGGAAAAAAATTCTAAAAGATTTACAAAACAAATAACCCTAACCCACAAAAAGCAATCCAGCAAACCCTGGGGAGAGGAATATTATGATTTCCAGAGTAACCACATTAAATATTCAAGATGTCCAGTTTTCAACAAAAATTACAACACAAGAAAGTCTGACCTACTCACAGGAAAAAACAAATGAACATTAATTGTCCCTGAGGAAGCCCAGATATTAGATTTACTATTAAAAAACCTCTAAATAAGTTTTGTTAAATCAGCCCAAGAAGCTAATGGAAACCATAAACAAAAGCTAAATACTAGGAAAATTATGTTAAAACAAATAGAGAATATAAAAAAAAGGAACAGAAAAAAATAAATAAAACCAACCATAAATCCTGGAACTGAAAGCTGAAATGGGTAATTTATGAGAAAGGAGCCAACAGTACATTTGAAATAGAATCACAATCAACAGCCTTGAATGTAGCTCAATTTTAGTTTCATAAATGTAAAAGGAAGAGAAAAAAGAAAAGTAAACAGACCTAGTGCTCTATGTGGGATTACAGAATATGCAAACATATTCACAATAGGAATTCCTGAAAGAGTGGAAAAAATGTATTTAAAGGAACAATGACCCCAAACTTCTCTAATTTGATGACATAGATTTATAGCCAAGACTCTCAATCAACTCTAAGCCAGATAAATGAAAAGGTATTCATGCACATGACATACTATAAATAAGTTTAAAAAAATGCAAAAGCAAAGAATGAATCTTGAAGATAGAAGTGAAAATCAGCCTAGTATGTTCAATTATAAGGAAATACGATTCTGGGTAAGAGCAACAGCCAAAATGAAGAATGGTGGCTAGAATAAAGTGTGGAAACACATTTAATCAATATTAATACTCAATAATCTATGAGGGCTGGAGAGAAAGCACAGTGGTAGTGCGTTTGCCTTCCACATAGCCATTCGGGACGGATGGTGGTTCGATTCCCGGCAACCCACATGGTTCCCAGTGCATGCCAGGAGCGATTTCTGAGCAGAGAGCCAGGAATAACCCTTGAGTACCGCCGCAGCCGCTGGATGTGGCCCAAAACCAAACAAAAACAAAAACAAAAACAAAAAACTATTTCTGGCAAAGCTCTCCTTTATGCATGGAGGAGAAGGGAAGGTTTTTCCAGCTAAAGAAAAAACTGAGGAAGTTCATTGCCACTAAGCTGATCTGAAAGAAATGCTAAAAAGACTTTTTTTAAATAAGTTTTTTCTTTATTTAAACATCTTGATTACATATATGATTGTGATTAGGTTTCAGTCATGTAAAGAACACCCCCTTCACCAGTGCAACATTCCCACCACCAATGTCCCAAATCTCCCTCCACCCCACCCCACCCCATCCCCACCTGTATTCCAGACAGGCTGTATTCCACCTGTATTCCAGTTCCCTCATTAATTCACATGATTATGGTAGTTCTCTGTGCAGTTATTTCTATAACTGCACTCACCACTCTTTGTGGTGAGCTTCATGAAGTGAGCTGGAAGTTCCAGCCCTCCTCTCATTGTCTCTGAGGATTGTTGCAAAAATGGCTTTTATTTTTCTTAAAACCCATAGATAAGTGAGACTATTCTGCATCTCTCTCTCTCCCTCTGCTTATTTCACTCAGCATGATAGATTCCATGTACATCCATGTATAGGAAAATTTCATGACTTCATCTCTCCTGACGGCTGCATAATATTCCATTGTGTGTATGTACCACAGTTTCTTTAGCCATTCATCTGTTGAAGGGCATCTTGGTTGTTTCCAGAGCCTGGCTATTGTGAATAGTGCTGCAATAAATATAGGTGTGAGGAAGGGGTTTTTGTATTGCATTCTTGTGTTCTTAGGGTATATCCCTAGGAGTGGGTTGAATGGAAGTTCAATTTCCAGATTTTGGAGGAATCTCCATATCGCTTTCCATAGAAGTTGGACTAGACAGCATTCCCACCAGCAGTGGATAAGAGTTCCTTTCTCTCCACATCCCTGGCAGCACTGATTGTTCTCATTCTTTGTGATGTGCATCAATCTCTGTGGTGTGAGATGGTATCTCATCGTTGTTTTGATTTGCATCTCCCTGATGATTAGTGATGTGGAGCATTTTTTCATGTGCCTTTGGCCATTTGTATTTCTTTTTTATTAAACTGTCTGTTCATTTCTTCTCCCCATTTTTTTATGGGATTAGATGGAAGCTGCACTTTCCAAACAAGTGGAAGGAGAGATCAACAGATGGGAATACATTAAGCTGAGAAGCTTCTGCACCTCAAAAGAAATAGTGCCCAGCATACAAGAGCCACCCACCGAGTGGGAGAAACTATTCACCCAACACCCATCAGATAAGGGGCTAATATACAAAATATACAGGGCACTGACAGAACTTTACAAGATAAAAAGACTTCTTAAGATTAAAATAAAGTAACAGAGATAGTGATTGAAAGTCATATGAAGAACAGAATCCTGGTAAAGGCAACTACAGTAGAAGTGGTTATACAAGCTAGTGTTACTTTATTTCCAACTCATAAGACTGCTCTTTCCTTTTTACTGTATTGTTTAAAAGTAAAATATATAGTACAGTTGATTTTATTCAGAGAAGTTTATGAAAAAGGTACTTGAATGCTCTGGACTCATTGTATAGTATATAGTACACGGGGTAAGAATTTTTGGCTATTTTCAAATTCTGTATATCTGCAGAAGTGTTCTAATGATTTGCTCAGAGAAGACTATGGAAAAGGAACTTGGATTATAGTGGACTTGTTTTACAGTGGTTGTTTTCAAAGTATATATATATATATCTGCAGAAATGTTCTAATGATCTTGCTTGGAGACGTCTATGGAAAAGGAACTTGAATGCTTCGTACTTGTATTACAGTGTTCAGTACTCTAGATTTATATACAGTGCTCAGTATAAGAACATTTAGTGATTTATTTTCAAATTCAGTATGTCTGAAGAAATGTTCTAATTTCTTTTCAGAGGTTTATGGAAAAGGAATGTAGATGCTCTAGACTCTTATTACAGTGTTCAATGTAATATTCATTTAGCAACTTATTTTTAACTTATGTATATCCACAGAAATGTTCTGTTTATGTTTAGAGAAGTCTATGAAAAAAAGTTTCTGTGATATGTATAAGACTAAGATATGTATGGCAAAAGCTGATTGGTTTGAGATTGATGCATGCATAATTTAACCCATGACACTTTCACAGCTAAGTCTACCCTCACTAGTAGTGATTCCTAAGAATTAGAAATCATAGTAATTGGCTAAAAATTTCCCTCACTATCATACTGGCTTTATATTAATGAAGCACTTTGACTCATTTCCATTTAAAATAGGCCAAAATCAGGTGTATGAACTTAGGAAATGAGGGACAAATTTTCTATTGGCTGACAGGGCTAATTTTGCCCTGAGAACTGTCCTTTCCTTTCTCAGTCCCACATTAGTTTCATTCCTATAGCCCTAGTTGAGTCAGAATACAACTGCAGCAATTTGATCAACTCTGTGTGTGTGTGCATGTCTGTATATGTGGTAGCCACCTTCATGTTAGTAGTAAATTCTTATGTCTGTGCTGTATCTAAACAAAGCCCTTCCCTCCCTCTTATGCAAAGCCCTTTTTATTGTTTTCTCTGTGTTCTCCTATACTGGACTTGCTGCTTTCCCTATTACATACTTGGTGCCCTGGTGCACACACGAAGACACACACACACACACACACACACACACACATACACACACACACACAGTGTACTGTTTGGCTTTTTTGAATGGGTCCTGGCTCAGGGAATGATCTTGGCCCATGACTACCCAGCAGCTGCAGGACACTTCCATTGATTCGCTGCTCTCAACCAACAGATCAACCAACTAATTACCTTGTTAACTGAAGCAATCATCCAGATTTTATCTACTTCAGACTTAATAGCAACAGGCATGCATATTTATTTATGTGTATTTCTTGGAGAACATTGTTGCCTTGGACTTGTTCATCAGATAAAGGAGGATACATGTATTTCTTTTTTTCTTGGGGAACAATGTTGTTATTATACCTATGTATCAGGGATAATAGAGTATGGTATCTACTGAGGTAGACACTAAACCTAGCTATAGTCCCCTGGTACTCCAATAGTACTTTGTGGCTATATCCCTTTTTAATTTATTTTTATAATTTCTTTATTTGAGTACAATGGTTACAAGGATGTTCATAATTGGGTATAGCCATAAAATTCACACACACCCCTACTAGTGCAACTTTCCCACCACCATTGTCTTCCCATTTTCTACTTTCTTCCACTTCCTGCCTGTCTTCAAGACAGGCATTATATTTGTCTATCATTGTCATGGTAGCTGTTAGTGTAGTTATTTCTCTAACTGCCCTTACCACTCTTGATAAGCTTGTTATCTGCTCCCCCCTCCCCCCCCAAAGATCTAGTAAAGTTAGTTTATCAAAAGAGAGAAGTTTCTGTCTCTTAGGGCTAGGAACTCCAAAATTTAATTGTCACAGGTGGTCCTTAACCCTGAAAATTAGTCATATTGGTTTGACTCAAGCTTTAATTGTTCTGTGATTGGCCATACACCTCTAAATGTTGGGTTCCATTGATGGAACCAGGGACAGGCTATGAGTTGCCTGGTTAGGATGGAACATCCTAGACATACAAGGCTTTGTGGCAATGACTTGGCAACTGGGGCACAATGATATAGAACTTGAGAGAGCCCAACAGCTCTAGAGTGATGCCTAACAATGACAGCCACTAATGAGAAAATGAAAGAAAGTCTTTTATTTTCGCAGGGACCTAGAAGAAGGACTCTCTGGAGTTAGGCAAAATAGAAGACTGGTCTAAAGCCTGCAGTTGAAATGTATGACCAAATGCTTCCTAGGAAAGGCTACCAAGCTCTTAACTAGGTTATAATTTTTTTCTTTGTCCTAGCTTTTACTGTGCCTATGCAAAATAACTTCTGCTTTTGTCACTTTGCTATAAACCAGTAGTTCTTAAATAGTGGGACGCGCCCCCCCCCCCCCCCAGGGTGGTACCAGGCTCCGTAAAGGGGGGCGTGTTTGACCTCGTCAAACACTGCCATAACAAGCTAAGCCTCGTGTTTATGTCTCTGTGTATTCTGGAGCTGAGAGTAGCTGTGTCCTGCTTCAAACCCTGCTTCAAAAAGCTATGCATTGCAAAATGTGCTCATTATAGCCATTAATCTCTGATTAAAAAATCAGCTCAAATTATTTTATATATTTTTGTTTTGCAGGTTGAAGTTGTTTTTTTTTTTTTTAATAAAGATACTATTTGCATTCACGTGGGGTGTGTGAAAAATGTTTTCTTCTTCCTAGCAGGGCATGACAGAAAAAATCGAGAAGCACTGCTATAAACTCTGATTATGGTACCAGGACCAAACAGCCATATGAACATTGAGTGGAAATAATGATCAGAGTTACACACCAAATCCAAAGCCAACAACAACAGAATTGATACCCTATCTACAACAAGCTATATACAGAGGGAAACAGTTACACTAGCAATTCGGGGGACAAAGAAGGGAGATATGGGATACATGTTTGTGAAAAGGGAAGTCATCATTACCCCGCCCCCACCAACCTTGGCGGATGTCCCGCCCTTAAGGAAGTCATCACTACCCTTTCCTTTCTCCTCTCCCTTCTTATGGTATATAAGAACGAACGTAGAACGCCATGGGGTCTTTTGCCTCTGTCCTGTTACGGACACGCCTAGACCCTGGCCGGCCAGAATAAAGAACCTCACTTGAGCTTTTGCCTGAGTAACCGTCTTTTCATTTCTCCGCGTCGGAGCAGTTTCTGGACTGCTGAACCTTTCACTTGGAATGGGTGGAGGGAGGACAACCCTGGTGGTGGGAATGGTCCTGATTCATTGTCACTATGTACTTTAATTATTACTGTGAAAGATTTGTTATTCACTTTGGTCACAATAAAAATTATTGAAAAAAAAAAACTCCAACAACTTTGATTCAGGTTTCCTGTCTCTTGCGGGGAAACACCAAAGCACAATTTATCTAGCCTATCTCAATTTTTTGTGGATAATAAACAGAGCAGGAGGAATTGTGGGATTATATCCAGCATTTAGCCAAAAGAAAGAACTTCCCTAGCCCTCAGCATCCGTCCTCTTTCACCCACCCCTTTGACATGTAAAAGGCTCACCTAGACTGAATTAGTAGGAGGCAAGCACTTTGTCTTTTACTCTCTACCCTTGCCCAGCACAGTTGTTAATTGAGCTGGAAAATAGAGAGGCTGGTGGGCTTGAGATGACAAGATAAAGAGAGCACCTACAGTTGGTTGCCACCCCATGTGCAAGATGCTGCCTGCACAGGCCTTGCAATCTCCTCTTTTGAGATGTGAACTTTCATCCTTTATTCATTAATGTTGTAAGCCCAAAGGGCTCTCTTTGCCTTTGAAGAAGTGTGTGCTCTCTTTTGATCACTTTACTCTCTGTCTTTGCCCTTCATTCTAAGAACTCCTAAATAAAATCTATATTTACATCATTGTTCCTCTCCTCCTGAAACTCCCTTTTCTGCATGGCGTGAGGCCTGATGTTCTAGATGTCTCCACTTCTCGGAGTGGCAGAGGTAGAGGGAGAGAAAGGTTGGAACCTGCATGATAGCACAACAGGGAGGACATTTGCCTTGCAAACAGGCAACCTGGGTTCGATCCTCGACATCTCTTATGGTCTCTGGAGCTCATCCAGGAGTACAGAGCCAAAAGTTAGCCCTGAGACCTTCAGCTCTCTCCTCCCCACTACATTAAGTCACCAGGGACCCCCATTGGGCTCAGTGGGTGGGGCCTCCTAAAAGGTTTGCTTCAGTAGCTGAGGTATCCACACCTCCTCTCAGTGCCTGGGTAAGGGCAAGGCCATACATGTTTTGGGACCAGAGCAGTCTGGGTTCAGCTCACATCACTGCCCCATTCTGAGGTCTACAGTCAGAAATGACCCTTATCACACCACATCTCTCAGGCCATGTCTTCTTGTCTTTGGAACATTTTCTACTCTAGATTCTCACAGCAGCCCAGAAGGGCCAGGGGTCTCCCCAGGGCAAAGCCAGTGAGAGCCTCACCACACTTTAAGCTGTGCTTCCTTTGGTGTCTCTGGGTCTACTTGGGATGGTTTGTATCAAATCCTGGAGTGCTGTGGGCTTAATTGCACCCCCTCCAAACTTATTCATGCTTTTTAACTGCAATCTTTAGGAGGAGAATTCAGTTTAGATTATGTCACTAGGGTGGGCTTTAGGCAGTGTGGCTGATGTAAAGAATGTAAAGGAGGCCAAAATTCAGAGCCAGGGCTAACAGGGGCCTGACCATGTGGTCATCTGTGGCCCTGGACAGGGCTATGGAAGGAGCTGGCTCTGCCACACTATGTTTCCAGCACCCAACCTCGGGATTGGGGTAGAGGATTGTCTCGTTCAGGCTCTGCTTGGTGATTTTTGTTCTAAATACCCCTGCAGTCAAAGGCAGCCTATCTTCAATCATGTTCCTGCCCTTCTCTTGAGTTGCTCTTTCCTTGAGCTCTCTGGGGCCAAGGCACATTCTTTACAGGGATTTTGTTCAGGAATCTCAAGGGAAGTTTCTTCATTTGCATGTGAGGTTGCTTCTTCCTAGGGCCCTGAGCTCCTCAATCATTCCAGTACTCACTCTGGCCCTGACTTATACAATTGCATAATCAATCAATCTTTTTTTTTTCCTGGTCTCTGTGTTTGACCACACACTCCTTCCTGGTCTTTTGATTCTGTGTGCAGTGTAGTGTCTGAGGTAGGGCCGGAATGATAGCATAGTGGTAAGGCATTTGCTTTGCACACAGCCAACCTGTGGATTTGATCCCGGCATCCCATATGCAGAGCCAGGAGTAACCCCTGAGTACTGCCAGGTGTGGCCCAAAAACCAAAAAAAGAAAAAAAAAAGAAACTTGCTCATATCAAAAAATAATAAATTCCCTGCAGGGGTCAAATAGGTAGAAGTGATGCAGTCCATATCACAAAAATATTCTGCTTTAACACTTGCAGGTAGGGCCTTTGGATTATGTTGACTAGCAGTGGCTTTGATGGTCTAGGTTACTTTGCATCCCCAATAATGTCTGTGACCTTAGTCTAGTCACACAGAAACTGATCAACCTGGAGTGTGGATTTAATAATTTTATCATTAATTGCATTACCATGAGATGTATAGTTACAATGTTGTTGATGGTTGAGTTTTAGGCACACACCTTTCCCTTCTTCAGTGCTACATTTCCCACCTCCAATGCCCCATTTTCCCTCTGACTGCCCCTCAGACCCCTATCCTGTCTTTATAGCAGAAATGAAGATATATTTGAGCTGAGGCAAAGAGAAAGCCATTTAAAAATAATTACTTAAACACTGTGAACAAGGTTGTTCACAATTATAAAGTTGTTCGTGGTTGAGTTTCAGTCACACAATGTCCAACACTGTTTCTTGAGTGCATGTTTCTCACCACCAATGTCTCCAGTTTTCCTCCTCCACTGCATGCCTCTGGGATATTTTCCTTCTCTCTCTACAGTTTTTTAATTGCCTATAGTTACAGCACGGATTCTTTTCAAAAAGCAGGAGTGACTCTGTATCCTTGCCTCTTGAAAGCTTTATTTTCCCCCAAATATTTCATGGATATGTGTGTGTGTGTATGTGTGTGTGTGTGTGTGTGTGTGTGTTTATTAAGTGGAACAACAGCTTTTTCATTCTTATAAAAATGTAGCATTTTGGGTGAAGGCGAAAGCATTCCCTGAGAAGATGTTTCACATAACCCAGACGTCAGAGCTGGAATGAGACAACCGTGGGGGGACTTTGCAGTGCTCTTAGCCCTAGGGCCCTGCATTGGTGCCTGCCATCTGATCTGGTCTGGGAGAATGTCTTCTGCTTGCCAGCCCCATCAGTCTCCAGTCTCACGATGGCATAAAACCACCAAGCTATTAAGTCTGGGCTCCACTTGTAATCTGTATATAGAAGGAATTTGGGAGAATCAAGTTCCATAAAACCATGTTTATTTATTTTTATTCTACTCTTGTTATTCTTGATTCTTGGAATCTCTTTGGAGTGTTTTACGAGTAATTGCTTATAAGTTAGTTTCCCGTCCTGTTGTCCCCAGTGTTGACTTTCTATTTCTCAGGATACTGCTATGGAATGGACCTCGCATGTTGCTTCAAGCTGTGCTTCCAGCATTCATAGATGAACATGCAGAGGCCAGAGGGGTCCTTGGAGCAACTTCAAGTAACTTTGTCCCAACTCCATCCAAACCTGCGTTGTCCCAGGAATGCAGTCATGTTGGAATTTTCCATGTAATATTGTTCTTATCATGTTCAGATCTTTTCTCACTGGTCTGTCATTCAGAATCAATGGGAGCTATGCGGCAGCCAGTCTAACAGAGAATTTTAAACTCTGACATTTCCCATTCCAGGGCAAGAAACAGAGCAAAGAGTTTTCAAATCCCAACATTAGCTTTACACCCAGACCCCCTATTGAGACAAACATATGCTACGGTCACTCCCTAGTTGAAAGCCCAAAGTTATAAACACACAATGGACACAAAAGTGCATTCCAAGACCAGCAGTTGCTTTCCTTGAGGTCTGGGGTCCTGTGGCAGTGCCTCTACTTTGGCCCAGAGAAGTAAACTTACTTGACTTCCTGCCCTGGTACGTGACTTGCCCCTATTCCCTGATCATGAAATTCTTCTCTTACCGGAGGGCGAGAAACCATCAGTTTTAGGATTTTCCTGGTCAGAAAACATGATTGAGGGAGTAAGATCAGATTCCATAAGAACACGGCATTGAACGATCACAAGAGTCCTAATGTAGAATCCTTGAGCTTCCTGCTTCATTGACATGTATTGTTCAGATAAGAAACACAGAGGTCAAGAAAATTCTGAAATCTTCCTTGCCCTCTCTAGACCTTAGATCTTTTTTTATCTGCCATGGAGCCAGGAGAGGAATACCAGGGGCCTGTGGCTTGCATCCACTGTGGTATGAGTAGTACCAGTTGGTGCCAGAAATAGTTATCAGAGAGCCATGAGTTACATTCTCATCTCAGGGGCCCAAGTTTTTTTCTGCACAGAGTGAGGGAGCCAGTCACCTGGGCCTTTCTCTTCATGACAATCTTTATAGGAACAACTCATCACTGAAACTACCATTTCCAAAACAAATTTCCAACTTGTCCTCAAAGCAAGAATACCTGAATTCAAGTGACATTTTTTTTCTCATTTTCTGCACCCATTGTTGACTATATTCTCTCAAGATGTATAATTTTATTTTTCTAGAAATAATTTGTGGGCCAAAAAAATTGGCAGGGGCAGAAATATTTATTTATTTTTATAATTTTTATAATTTTCCCCTCTTCTAAGAGGAAATTGATCCTTAGGGACCCTATGTTAAAATAGTGTGAGGGGCCATAGAGATAGTGCAGGGATAAGGTGCATATCTTTCAGGCAGACAACCCCAGTTCAATTTCCTTTATTGCAGGATCCCTAGAATATTTTGTGGTAAAGTCCAAGGGCCGTGTAAGCATTGCCCACTGTGATCCTGGATGTCTGTAAGCAGTAAGGTCAAAATAGCCTTGCATTCTCTGGTGTCACACTGAAATGCCAGCCCTATAAACCAGAATTCCTTGGACATTAGGGTGGAGCAATAGCACAGTGGGGTGAATGTTTGCCTTGCACACATCTGGCCAGGCTCTATTCCCTGCATCCTATATGGTCCCCTGAGTTTGTCAGGAGTAATTCCTGAGTGAAGATCCAGGAGTAACCCCTCAGCACTGCTGAGTGTGGCACCAAAACAAACAAGCAAACAAAACACAGAGAATTCTTGGGACAGGACTCCTTTCTTAGGTTAAGGAAATATGTAGCTGTTGATTATTTACTAATTTATTATTTATTATTATTATTATTATTATTATTTTCCTACCCCTTTCTTCCTATTTCTTCTTTCTAGGATGGTGGTTTGAATCCCAGCATCCCATATGGTCCCCCGAGCCTGCCAGGAGTGATTTCTGAGCTTAGAGCTAGGAGTAACCCCTGAGCGCTGTTGGGTGTGACCCAAAAAACCAAATAAATAAATAAATAAAATTGGGGAAAGTAATGCCTCCCATATTCTTTTCCCCAAGGATTGCTTTAGCTATTCTTGAGTGTTTATTGTTCCAAATGAATTTCAGAAGTGTTTGATCCACTTCTTTGAAGAATGTCATGGGTATCTTTAGAGGGATTGCATTAAATCTGTACAATGCTTTGGGGAGTATTGCCATTTTAATGATGTTAATCCTGCCAATCCAGGAGCAGGGTATGTGTTTCATTTCCCAACATTATTCTTAATGGTGAAAACCTGAAAGCACTTCCACTAAGGTCAGCACTAAGAAAGAATGTGCATTGTCTTCATTCTTATTTAACATAGTATCAGAAGTCCTAGCAATAGAAATTAGGCAACAGAAGGAAATTAAAGGAATCCAAATTGGAAAAGAGGAAGTCAACCTATCTCTATTTGCAGATGACATGATGATATACATCAAAGACAGACTGTCAGACCAATGGGTCAGAATAGAATACCCAGTGACAAAGCCACAAGTATATGGCCAATTAATCTTTAACAAAGGAGCTAAGAACTTGAAATGAAATAAAGAAGTCTCTTCAACAAATGGTGTTGAGAAAATTAGATAATCATGTATAAGAAATTAAAGATAAATCCATACCTCACACCTTACATAAAAGTCAATTCAAACTATATTAAAGGCCTTAAGATTAGACAGGAATCCATAAAATTTATTGAGGAAAACATAGGCAGAACACTCCAAGGCATAAACCTCAAATAAGTCTTTGATGATAGGCAAGAAGTAGAGAATCAAACCTGAATAAATGGGACTACACCTAACTAAAAAGTTTTTGTATGGCAAAAGAGACAATGTCTAAAATTAGAGGACAGCTAACTGAATGGGAGAAAATTTTTGCACTCAACACATCAGATAAAGATTTGATATCTAGGATATACAAAGTACTCACAAAGGTTAATTCCACAAAAATCCCAAAAACCGTATTAAAAGTGGGGA
The DNA here is from genome assembly GCF_024139225.1 of Suncus etruscus. Lineage (NCBI taxonomy): Eukaryota > Metazoa > Chordata > Mammalia > Eulipotyphla > Soricidae > Suncus > Suncus etruscus. Next base: position 46,150,055 of record NC_064862.1, on the reverse strand, counting down.
CAGGAACACACACCTCTTTGAGGAAGACCATGAGATGGCCAACAGGCACATGAAAAAATGCTCATTATCACTTACAATTAAGGAAATACAAATCAGGACAACAACAAGATATCATCTTACACATGTGAGGATGGCACATATTAAGAATACAGGGAACAATCTTTTATTGGGGAAATGGTGAGAAAGGAACTCTCATCCACTGCTGGTGGTAATGCTGCCTGGTCCAACTCTTATGGAAAATAGTATGGAGGGTTCTCACTAATCTCAAAATTGAGTTGCCATATGACCCAGAAATATTACTTTTGGGTATCTATCCACAGGAGAGAAAAACATTAATCCAAAAGGATGTATGCATATTGCTATTCATTGCAGCACTCAGTATAAAAGTGAAGACTTGGAATCAATATAGATGTCCAAGAACAGACAAGTGGGTCATGAAGATGTGGTACATATATACAATGGAATACTATGAAAATGTAAGGAATTATGCAATCATGCAATTTGCTATGATATGGATGGAACTGGAAGCTATTAAATGAAGTAAGTTCAAAGAAGAATAAATGCAGAATGATATCACTTATATTTGGTATTTAGAATACCTGTATGAATAAATGCAATGGTATAAATTGGAGTTGTCTCAAACACCCTTGATTTTAGAGTATAGCAAGGAGAAAGAAAAATTAAGCGGAGGAGGAGAAACATAAATATGAAAGTATGGGGCCAGGAGGCCAGTTGGTATCAGGTGAGTTGGTGTTAAAAAAGGACAGAACTAAATATCCAAGGCAAAGTCAAAAACAATGAATGAAATGAAGAGAGCCAAACTTTAATAATCTAAACTTGGGCCTGTTATACTGGCAGGTGGTGGGGGCAAGGGGAGGAGGTATGGAATGCATCTTGGGAAAACTGGTGGAGGGAGGTTGACACTGGTGGTGGATTGGCCCTGATTCATTATATGACTGAATCACAATCATTGCCAATGGTTTGTCAATCGTAATGGTTTCAATAAAATAAAATTAAATTAAACAAAAGGTTGCAGTTTGGGAAGACAATAGAAATGAGGCTTAGGAGGATTGGCCCACGATGAGAAGCTGGCCACAAAGTGAGGAGAGACCACTATGACAATGATATTGGAAATGAAAGGAAATGGGCCGAAAGGAGATGAAGAGATACACATGATAACAGTATTGCAAACCAAGGTGCCTAAAATGAGAAAAAGGGGAAAAAACAAAGAGATAGTGTTAGTTGACATCCTTTTAATCCCCAAAACAAAGACATTCCCCCACTTTCCTCTTTGCTTTCACCTATCCCTTGGATAGGTTCACCCTGATCTCACTGAGCCCTCCCTGCCAGTTGATTTGTACTGGGAAAATAAAGAAAGGTTATTCTGGGTTGGCTGGCAGAGAGACCATGGGGTGAGAATTCACTGACCCTATATTCTCTCCTGACTGGCTTGGTTTATTAATTCTTCATGGCTACCTGCTTCAGACCTGTTCACTGGTGGTTGTAAATACAGTGTGTGGTGTGATTTTATGAGAAAGTGTGAGAGAGAGAGAAAGGGAGAAAGAGAGGGGGAGGGAGAATGTCTGCCGTAGAGGCAGGCTAGGGGTGGGGAATGGACAGGAGGAAAATATGGGGCATTAGCGGTGGGAAATGAGCACTGTGAAGGAATGAGTTTTGGAATACTCATTTGACTTAAATATGATTTACACTCAACCATCAACCTTTTAACTCCGTATCTCATGCTGATTTAATATAAAAAAAAAAACCTTCAAATAAACAATGAACTGTAAAAGAAAAGGATCGCAGGCTGGGAGACATTCTAGCTTGCTTTAGATGCTGGCTTCTCTGTCTGCTTATCTGTTTGTCTGGATCCTATTGCTGGCAGAGGGTAGGAGTCTGCTGACTGGGGATGGGAGAGGCTGTCTTTGGAAAGTACCAAGAATTCCAAGTCTCCCAAGTCTCCCTGGGGGCTGTTCCCTCTTCATCTGCAGTGCTCAGGGCCAGCATCAGCGTCAGCACTCTCCCATGGCTCATGCTAATGAAACTCTCGATGGGTTCTTGTTCTGAGCTGGGGCGCTGTGAATGTGAGTGTGTGTGTGTGTGGGGGGGGGGTGTGCAGCAGGAGCAGCTTTGAGTGTGGTGGTGTCTGTCGGAGTCCATTGGTTCAATTGTGGCCTTGCCGGGAAGCACAGGTTCTGGCCTGGGTTTAGTCTAGGAAATGCCCTCGATGACCCTCGTGCAGACATGTCTTCTGACTAGAACAGCAGCACAGGGTCTGAAGGTGATTTGAAGGATGGTCCGATAGCCTGGTAGGGAGGAAGGGGATGGGAGTGGTGGGATTCTGGGGAACTTCTGTGAGGTCATCCAATACTCTATTTGCTTCAGGTCCCTTACCAGAGTCTCCCCAAGCCTTCAATCCCAGCTGTCTTCACATGGACAAGGTTTTCAGTCTTGGTCATTGTGCTGACCATGGTCAGGGTGTCTCAGGAGCCCCAACAGCTGGGTGTAGGGGCTTCCCTTTCCCACTCAGGCTCTGCAGAGTCTGTGTGCCAGAGTGTCTGCTCCCGCCTACCCAGAAGTCCTTGCAAGAGCCCGTTTCACAGCTCTGGTGGTCTCACCATGCATTGTCCAGGCCCTGGACTTTGACTACCAAACGTGCTCTGCATCCCAGCTGGGCCCTCCTCTTCTGGGATGTAGTGCCCAGATAAGGTCCACGAGTATTTCTGTTATTTTCTGTCCTGCTTTGTTTGTTTTTGATGATTTTTTACTTTCTTGCCTTTTCCAGTGACTTTTTAAACATTTTTGATTTTATATCTTTATTATTATTATTATTGTTGTTATTATTATTATTATTGTTATTATTATTATTATTTTGGTGTATATGAAAAAGAGGTAAGTCTAGAATATTTACTATTCTATTAGATCTTAATTGCCAGAACTTGATTAGGGTTTTTCTGAGAAAAATATAAACATTTTTCTATGTGTAAATAGTTAATTCAAAACTTATTTTAGGCAGATACCTTTTATTTTTCTTTTCTTCTTTATTTTTGATTTTGTTCTTTTTGGGCCTTATCCAGCAGTACTCAGGGCTTACTCCTGACTCTGCACTCAGGGCCCACTCCTGGCAGGACTCTGCGGATCAACCTTAGGGCCAGGCATATGCAAGGCAGGCACCATATCTGCTGTACTCTCAATCTAGCGCCAGAAAATTCAATTTTTCTTTTCTAAGATTCATTTATTTGTGTGCGTAGTTGTGCTTCAGAATTATCATCAAGGCTGATTAATTTTTCCCAGCCTGAGTGATGCTGATGCCAAATGGTCTAATTCTCCACTATTTCCTGAGTCCATTCCCAAACAGATAAAATAGGAAGTTGGGAAAACCAACAGACTTTCCATGCAGGTCAGCTCTTCTGGAAGGAATTTATTTCTGGGCTTTGAAAGTTATGGTCAGTCTACAAGATTGCACTGATCTCAGTGCAGAGTCCAGACTTCTCGAGATGGCCCAGTCTTAGTGGGCTAAAAGACCTGCTGAGCACTGCAATCCTCATAGTATGTCTTTGCTACAGTGCAGACACATGAAAGTCAGCCAATAGGGGCTGGAGCGGTGGCACAGCAGTAAGACGTTTGCCTTGCATGTGGCTGACCTAGGATGAATTGCAGTTTGTTCCCCCCTTTGTTCTCTCAAACCAGGAGTGATTATTGAGCACATAGCCAGGAGGAACCCCTGAGCAGCACCCTGTGTGGCCCAAAAAACAAACAAAATAGAAAATCAGTCAATAAAAAATGAGGTGGTGAGTGTGATAAAATTTTGATTTCTGGAAGGCCACAGGGCACAAAGCATGAAAATGCAGATGTGTTCAAATCAGTTCTAGGTATTAAAGTTCATTAGTGGGATTTGAAAGCATTAAGTACAGCACTGAGGGAAACAAACGTCTGAATCTCTGCAGCACTAGAAGAGGGAGGTAGAGGCAGGGGAGATATTGCAGTTTCTTTAAGTCATCCCCTATAGTTGTTCTGGGATATAAGAGGTTTAAGAATAAGAGAACTCAGATTCTAAATTAAACTTGCCTTAGAATTGCTTGGGGTTAGAAACCTTGCCCCACTGCTGAGTGAGATCTCAAGACTAAATGCACATGAATAGTTGGATGTAGGGAGGCTTTTCTGGGACTACTTAATGTGCTAACCCATGACTTATTATTCAAATCCACAGAATTCTGAATTATAACCTTATTACTAAAGTTTATTCAGTAGCTAAATTAGATCAAAAAGGAGTACAAGAGCAATTAAAGTCTAAGTCTGAATAAAAAATGGTTGATAAGCATGCTAGTGGTTGCCTAGTTTCTGTCTGAATCTATTGATAGGATGGATAGTACTCCAAGTGAGGAACACGTTTTCTACCTAGATCTATAAAACATATTGAAATATATATATATATTTTTACATATATTATATATAAGCTTTAAATATTTCAGACGATATTGAACAGGAGCTCTAAATAAAAAAACTCTGAGAGGATCCTGGTGGACAAAAAGACTATAGTCTCTGTGAATACAAGATAGGAATTCACATGAAGACTACAAATATCCCCCACCATGATAACTACTGGGATTTGGGACAAAAAAGTTTCATATTTAAGGCAATTACTGGGTTGGGATTGGGCAGTCATAGACACCACCCCCTTGACTGACAGATCTTGAACACAGAAATCCCCATGATATCTTGAATGATATTGAGAAATGCTCCAAAGAAAGAGGCAGTGACAGAATCTTCCATTAAAAAATGGAAGTGATGGACCAGAGTGGTGGCGCTAGAGGTAAGACAACTGCCTTGCAAGTGCTAGCCTAGGATGGACCCTGGTTCGACACCCCAGCGTCCCATATGGTCCCCCAAGTCAGGAGCGATTTCTAAGCGCATAGCTAGGAATAATTCCTGAGTGTCAACGAATGTGGCCCCAAAACAAACAAACAAAACAACAAAACAAACAAACAAAGGAAATGATTCCTGCTCCTAGGAGGAATGGATGAAAAGAGTCGCCATGTGTATGAGCAGGGGCTGGCTTTGAACTCTAAGGATATCAGGGCCTATGACCACCTGTGTCTCCTGGGCATAGCCTATGAACAAAGTGTGTGACCACAGAACAGTAGCCTTATGGATGATAATTAAAAACAAATCCATGGCATTAGTTTCATCAGATTAAACTCGGTAAAAATTGATTAAAGGAGGTAAAACCAAAGCAGCCCAGTGGCCAGAGTTACAAGCTGGTTTTCCCTATATTTGAGTTTTTACCAACTCATGGAACATGGTCAGTGGTTTGGTTATGTGGTCAGGAAGTGAAAATTATTCATTTTCATTTTATTACAGTGAAAATAAAAATCATTTATTAAAGACATGTGTGTATCGATACAACCCCATGAAAATCACGGGGTTTCAGAGATGCATTAAAGTCAGATGAAAATATAAAAATGAGAAAGTGAAATAAATAAAAAGATATAAATTTATATTTTTAAACCATTATTATTGAGGTAGTGGGATTTACTTTATTGTTAATCACACTTATGTCTTCATCATTCCCACACCACACCCTTTACCATGGAATTGATTTCCTCCACAAGTGTCTCCAGGGCCCCTCCCCTCAGCTATATGGAAATAATCTTTAGTTCTGATGACTTGTTAGTTTTTTAACCATGTTTCTTTTTTTTATTAATCTCACATATGGGAAAGATTTCTTTGTTTCTTTTTTTTTTTTTTAATATAAAGGCGATACATTCCCATACACATTTGGATGAATAGAGATAATCTACTGAAATCCACAAATATGTAAATCAATGAAAAGTTGATAAGGTAAATTATTTCATGAACTAAACTTTTTAGAGCTATATAAATTTAAAGAATTAATATTGTGTGCAATTCTGTGCTGATATATTTTAGAGTTTACATAAAATCGGTAAATCTGATAAATGGAACATTTTAGTTAAGAGTGGAAAATAAAAAGAATTTGAAGGGGGAAATCTGAATTTACCTATAAAAGGACAAATCATGTTTTATCCACTGAAGGGAATATTGATTTTTTTTCTTTTTTTTGGTTTTTGGTTTTTCGGGCCACACCCGTTTGATGCTCAGGGGTTACTCCTGGCTAAGTGCTCAGAAATTGCCCCTGGCTTGGGGGGACCATATGGGACGCCGGGGGATCGAACCGTGGTCTCTCTTTGGCTAGCGCTTGCAAGGCAGACACCTTACCTTTAGCAGCACCTCGCTGGCCCTGGGAATATTGATTTTTTTTTTTTTTTTTTTTTGTGGTTTTTGGGTCACACCCGGCAGTGCTCAGGGTTACTCCTGGCTCCATGCTCAGAAATTGCTCCTGGCAGGCACGGGGGACCATATGGGACGCTGGGATTCGAACCGATGACCTCTTGCATGAAAGGCAAACGCCTTACCTCCATGCTATCTCTCCAGCCCCGGGAATATTGATTTTTGTATTAGAAAACATTATATGATATATATTGCTTCAGTTTCTGTACTATAAGTAATGAATTGCAGTAAACAATTCTAGGGATTAAAAATAGCTGATCAGACATAGAACAAGGCTCATTCAGTATAAAGGAGACATTATTTCATTATTTAAAAGCATATAACCTTAGGATCAAACACACCTTTCTGAGTCTAGTAGCAGGTCCCCAGAAGTGTCATGAGGAATACTAGATTTAATGCTAATGCTGGGAAGTTGGTCCTGATTTTAAAAGAAGTTTCTTTAATTCTTCTTACAAAACTGGTTCTAAGGTGATTAATTCTATAGAGTGTAGACTGTCTATGAAGCTATGGTCTCTAACATCTGAGTGAAGATCCACTATCCACTCAATTCCAATGACATCATAGAGTGAGAGCTTCCAGCATGGCAACATCACGCTCACTCAGCCTGAGCCACTGACACCAACAGAGTCTGAAAACTTGCTTCTGGGAAGACTCATCTGCTGCTACACCACCAGCTGGCAGTGCAGTGAATAATCCAGAGACATAGTCAATCTTGATATTTGTATCCTAGTCACTATTTCCTTTGAAGTGCAGAAGCTCCTTAGCTTAAAATAGTTCGATTTGTTTATTTCTGCTTCCACTTGTTTGAACAGTGATGTTTCCTCCTTGAAGATGTCTTTAGTTTCAATGTCATGGAGTGTTTTACCTACATGTTCTTCTATATACCTTATGGTTTTAGATCTGATATCCAGGTCCATTTGGATTTGACCTTTGTGCATGGTGTTAGATGGAGGTGAGTACATTTTTTTGCATGTGGTTGACTAGTAGTCTCAACACCACTTGTTAAAGAGGCTTTCCTTGCTCCATTTTGCATTTATTATCCCCTTATGAAAGATTAACTGATTGTATGTATGGGGGGGCATTCTCTGAATACTCAAGTCTATTCCACCAATCTGAGAGCCTGTCTTTATTCCAATACCATGCTGTTTTAATGACTATTGCTTTTTAGTACAATTTAGAGTTGGGAAAGGTAATGCCTCCCATTTTCTTTTTTCTTACAGTTGCTCTAGCTATTCGTGGGTGTTTAATGTTCCAAATGAATTTCAGGAGTTTTTGATTCACTTCCTTGAAGAATGTCATTGGTATCCTTAGAGAAATTACATTAAATATGTACAATGCTTTAGGGAGTATTGCCATTTTAATGATGTTAATTCTCCCAATCTGTGAATAGTGTATGTGTTGCCATTTCCTTGTGTCTTCTTTTATTTATATTTTAAAATAAATTTTTATTTAAGCACCATGATCACATCATAAACAGAATACCCCCTTCAACAGTGCAATATTCCCACCACCAATGCCTCCCTCCTCCCCCACCCCTTTCTGTATTCGTGGCAGGCATTCTACTTCTTTCATTCGTTAACATTGTCATGCTAGTTGTTAGTGTAGTTATTTACCTAACAATGTTCACCACTCTTTGTGGTGAGCTTCAAATTGTGAGCCTGTCTGAAATAAGTCAGAGGGTGAGAGAGACACAGAATAGTCTCACTCATCTATGGGTTTTATGAAAAATTAAAAACATTACTGTTATAAGGCCCAGAGACAATAGAGTTAAGGGCTGAAAAGGCTGGAAGGACTGCCTCTTTTATTTCTTGAATCAGTGTCTTGTAGTTTTTTGTATAGGTTCTTCACCTCTTTAGTTAAGTTGACTCCATATATTTGATTTTGTGTGGCACTAATGTGAATTGGATAGATTTTTTATGTCCATTTATTCTCTATCATTATTTGTTTATAAGAAGGCCATTGTTTTTTGCGTGTTAGTTTTGTAGCCTTCTACTTTTATATGAATCTATCACTTCTAAAAACTTTTTGGTAGAGTCTGTAGGCTTTTCTAATAGAGTAGCATGCCATCTGCAAACAGGGAGAGCTTGAATTCTTCCTTTTTTATTTAAAATCCCTTGATATCTTTTTCTTTTCTAATTGCTATGGCAAGTACTTCCAGTACTATGTTAAATAGGAGTGGTGAGAGGGAGGAAATCTTGTCTTGTAACAGATTTTAGAGGAAAGGCTTTTGGTTTATCTACATTGAGTATAATATTTGCCATTGGATTGTGGTAGATGGCCTTGATTATATTGAGAAAAGTTCTGTCCATTCCAATCTTTTTTTTTTTCTTTTCTGTTTTTTGGGCCACACCTGGTGATGCTCAGGGGTTACTCCTGGCTATGTGCTTAGAAATTGTTCCTGGCTTGGGGAACATTATGGGTCCCTGGAGATCGATCCCAGGTCAGTCCTGGGTCAGCCACGTTCAAGGCATATCACTGTGCTATCGCTCCGGCCCCTCCATTCCCGCCTTGTTGAGAGTTCTTGTCATGAATGGATGTTGGACCTTTTCTAATGCTTTCTCTGCATCTATTGATATGATCATATGGTTTTTATTTTATTTTTTATAATATCTTTATTTAAGAACCATGATTATGAAAACTATGCCTACCCAGTGGGGCCCAACCATGAGAAATTGTGAGTGCTGCCTGTGTGTGTCTGTCTCCTGTCCTGTCACCTGAACCTCTTGGTAGTGGGCTGAAAAGAGGCTCCAGAAAACTCGCTCTCCCAGAGGCTCATTCAAGGGCGGGAATACCAAGGAACTACTTCATAACGTGAAAAACGGCTATAAGCAGTACTTTGCAGAAGTCAGGTCCCCTGTTTGTGACGCCAGGCTGGGAAAATCTATGAAACTACACCTGCTCAGTGGGGCCCGACCGTGAGAAATTGTGAGTGCTGCCTATGTGTGTCTGTCTCCTGTCCTGTCGCCTGAACCTCTTGAGAATGGGCCGAAAAGAGGCTCCAGCAGAGTATGTCCGCTCCACTTTGCTACGCGTCCATGCGCTCTTTCTGTGGAAAGAACGCCATTGAAACAAGAAGAAAAAAATCACACTAAGAACTGTGCTGGATTACTGAAGCCCAGCATTTTTCTCCAGACTGTCTTCTCTGCTGTAGGCTCGAGACTAAGATTTGATCCTGTGTGAGGCTTCATCCACAAAGGACACCCTTTCCTTGGAGGCAAGTCAACCGACCCATAAAGGGCGGAGCCAGAGGAGCGTGTCTGCGTATATCATTTAGCCAGTGAATACCACAACAAGTAGAAAAACCCACAATACAAGTGTGACAATGGGGAAACAACGCAGGCCAGCATCAGACATAGAGAATGAAGATGACAGTTCTGATGACCAGAAAACGACCAACCAACTAGTCAAGCTCTCAGATAAGGAGTTTAGACAAGCAATATGGAAGATGCTCAAAGAACTCAATGAAACCATGGATCAAGTTGAACAGAACACTAATAAGAACCAAGAAAATATGAAGACAGAAATCACAAAACTCCAAGCTGAAATAACAGGTCAAATAACAGGCCTGAAAAAAATCAGTAAATGAATTGAATGACAAAATGGATAAACTCTACACCAGGGTAACAGAAGCTGAGAATAGAATTGGTGCTGTGGAAGATTAGATAAATAACAATTCCATACAGCAGGAGAGATTGGGAAAAAAAACTTAAAGCAAATGAACAGACAATGGAAAAATTAGTTAAAGAATGGGATTTTTTCCCCATTCTATGGATGACTTTTGTATTCTATTCACTATTTCCTTTGAGGTGCAGAAGCTTCTCAGCTTAAAATGGCCCCATCTGTTTATCTCTGCTTTCACTTTTTGGAGAGTGATGTTTTCTCCTTGAAGTTGTCTTTAGTCTCAATGTAATGGAGTGTTTTACCTATGTGCTGTTCTATATACCTTATGGTTTCGGGTCTGATATCCAGGTCTTTAATCCATTTGGATTTTGATCTTTGTGCATGGTGTTAGATGGAGGTCTGAGTTTGCTTTTTTTTTTTGCATGTGACTGACCAGTTGTCCCAACACCACTTGTTGAAAAGGCTTTCTTGCTCCTATTTTATTTTGTTAGTATGGTTTATTATGTTCATTGATTTATGTATGTTAAATCATCCTTGCTACCCACAGAATGGGAGCAATTATTCACCTAATGCCCATCAGATAAGAGGATAATATCTAAGATAGGGTAATGTCAGAATTTAAAAAGAAAAAAATAATCTAACCTTATCAAAAAATGGGGATAAGAAATGTACAGCCACTTCTTCAAAGAAGAAATACAAATGGCCAAAAGACACATGAAAAAATGTTTCATATTACTAATCATCAAGGAGATGCAAATCAAAACAACAATGAGGTACTTTCACATGCCACAGAGACTAGCACACATCACAAAGAACAAGAACACTTAGTGCTGCAGGTATGTGGGGAGAAAGGAACATTTACTCACTGATGATTGGAATGTCATCTAGTCTAGTCTTTATGGAAAACAATATGGAGATTCCTCAAAAACTGAAAATAGAGCTCTTATATGATCCAACTATACCACTCCTAGGGCTATACCCTAGAAATACAAAAACACAATACAACAGTGCCTTCTGTTTGGGGCCAGAGAGATAGCATAGTGATAGGGTGTTTGCCTTGCATGTGGCTGACCCAGGACGACCTGGGTTTGATATCCAGCATCCCTAAGCCTGTCAGGAGCGATTTCTGAGTGCACAGTCAGGAGTAATCCCTGAGCATTGGTGGGTTAGGCTCAAAAACAAAAGACAAACAAAAAACCTTTTGCACACCTAGATTCATTGCAGCACTATTTACAATAGACAGAATCTGGATACAACCCAGATGCCCAACAACAGATGAGTGGCTAACAAAACTGTGGTACATATAGACATGGAATACTATGCAGCCTATACTATACATGGATGAACATGGAAACTATTATGCTGAGTGAAGTAAGTCAGAAGGAGAGAGATAGACACAGAATAGTCTCACTCATTTATGAGATTTAAGAAAAACAAAGACATTATTGTAATAATGCCCAGAGACAATAGAGATGAGGACTGGAAGGATCGGCCCTAATATGAAGCTTACCACAAAGAGTGGTGAGTGCAGTTAAAGAAATTACTACATTAACAACTGTCATGACAATGGTAGTGAGTGAGAAAAGTATTATGCCTTTATCAAATACAGGTGGGGTGGGAGGAGGGAGATGAAGGGCACTGGTTGTGGAAAAGTTGCACTGGTAAAGGGGTTTTTTTTTTTTTTTAATAACTGAAACACAACCACAAATGCTTGTAATCATGGTGCTTAAATAAAGATATTATTAAAAAAAATCTCTATCTTAGCCAAGCCTAGTGTAGCATCCCATAATGTAAGGGCTTGGAGTTGAAGGACAAGACCACACAACTAAAATAAAGCAAAGCAAAGCTATTCCATCAACCAACAAGCTACAAATTGATTGATCAGGGCCACCTCCTGCAAGGAGGCACCCTACCTAGGGATCACAAGCCAGATTATATAGGGCTAGAAGCAGGAAGTCTTGACCTTTAAGTTGATTGGCTGTTGTCTAGGGTATTTCTTGATATCCTTTTATGGCTAGATAGCTAGGATGGTATATTGTGTTTTATAGGGCCTTGGGGTCTGTGTTATTATTGTCGGTGCAGTATATTGTGGTTTATAGGGTCTTGGAAGGTCTGTGTCATTATTGTTGGGATAGAAACTTAGCCTTTACACAGAATTTAGGCTTAATGAAAATTCCTTACATGGAATTTAGGCTTAATTCAACCTTAAATGGAAATTTAACTTTAGTTTGACAAAAATGGAGTCTCTTCTGCTCCAGGCTTTTTCACAATGTGAAACCAGCATCAATAAAATATTTGACAGTGGCCCTTCTAGCCTCTCTCTTCTTTACCAGATCATGTGATAACACAAGCACACACTTTGCTTGATTATATATACTTTTTTTCTATGAATTTCCAGTCTGAACGAATGGCAAATTTAGGCTATAAAATTATAAACATGATCTTGAATACAAAATCTTCTTTTTGAGAGACATTATGAGCCACAACTAGATAAAAAGTACTACCAACCTCTCCCCCCCCCCCCATGCCCTGTTGAATTGTCTTTAATTGTAGAAAAGAAAGACATCCAGTGGCTTGGCTCCAGGAAAAAAGGTAATGCAAATAAAAGAAACCTCACAGGCAATTGAAGTACAGCTGTTCTGAATTTGGAGTATTTGAGTGTGGCAACAAACGATTTGCAGCCGTTGAAGTTCTTGATTTCAGGCCACTACAAAAGAATGAGGGTGAGCTTCGAGCAAGGGTGCCTCTTGCTAAAATGTTTGTAATGTTTGCCGCAGGCACAACTGTAACTTCTTAAGTTGTAACTGTAACTGTAATTTCTCAGATGGACCTTAATTGAGACAATTTCACTGCCATTAATACTTTTCCAATTTAGAAAAAAAAATTCGTAGTTAAAAAAGCCCAGCATTAAGATGAATGTTACAGATGGAAAAATAAGCCAGTTACTATCACAAAGTGATCAAAGCATAATGCTGTTTGAAACCTTTTGAGTAGTATTTCTGGTCATCTGAATGTCAGACCAAGCCTGACCAATTAGCAACAGCCACCCTAAAAATGCTTCTCTTGTTCTTTCCCATATTTGCAAAGATTTGTAGAGTGTGTCTTAACTTAGATGAAGGTACTCAGCAGTCAGGGAAAGTTAAGGGTAAGGTTAATGAACCTTCAACAGAAGAGGCAGGTGTTTGCAATGTGCACATCCAGGGTTGACCCATGCTGCTGAAGTGGGGAAGGTGGGCATATCCAGACTTCTTTCTAAATCAGTGTATTTGGCAGAAGTGACATTGCACTGAAAGATGTTTTCATAAGGCTCAGTGGAAGGGGATGGAAATGAGATGCCTAACACCAAGAGTAAGAGATTTGGCTTTTAGAACAAAGGTCACAGTATCTACCAGTTGCTTAGCTGGGAATAAGTGATCACCATTCTAATGTCCTCAGTAGAAGACAGGGGCTAGTGTTGCCACAATATGCTTCCCGAGTACCCTGCACATGCACAGTACTTATTAGCATTCAATAACTGGTCAGGAAATATGTCCACGTGTCCTCCTTCACATTCTTAACATCTTGCTGAGATCTTCTTAGTGGAGAGTTTATCACGCTCATAATGTTTCTTCTTGTACATTTTCAGTGGCCTTTTCCCCTTTAATTCTTTTTTATTGTTTGTTTTTGGGCCACACCAGATGGTGCTCAGGCTCTGTGCTCTTGGCTCTGCACTCAGGAATCACTCCTAGGCGGTTTGGGGGACCATGTGGGATGCCGGGGATTGAACCTAGGTTGGCAGTATGAAAGGCAGATGCCCTACCTGTTGTGCTGTTTCACTGGCCCTTCAGTGACATTTTTTTTTTATTCTAAAGGGTTTGTGTCCTTGTATCAGGCATTCTTCTAAGGAGGCTTGTAAAGAAGAGGCTAGCCTTGAGTTCACAGAGTCCAGATGCTCATTGTGCCATATCGGAAATCAACACACCCACAAACATACTTTAGAAATATTCTCAGAGGTTAGTCATGGGACAAGACAACAGATGTGTGCCAGGTGGAATGACATTCCACACGAAGGAAGAGAAGCTCTCAAGAGAGAGGTAGTATAAAGTCAGTGGATGCTCAGAGCAACATTCCCACACTGAAGCCGCTTCCAGACTCTTGAAGGTGATGGTGAGATTCTGGGTTCCCTGCCAGAGGTTCTGACTCAGTAATTCTGGGTTTAATCCTCTGCATCTAATGATTCTCATGGTTTATTTTTTTGTCACACCAGCAGGACTTACTCCTGGTTCTGCACTCAGGAATCACTCCTAAATGTGCTTCAGGGACCCTATGGGATAGTGGGGGATAGAACCTAGGTTGGCTTTGTGCAAGGTAAAAGTCCTACCAAACAATCATAAGAGATTTTCTTCATTTCAAGTGCCCATTGCTTTCTGGCTTTAGTCATTCATGATCTCATGCCCTATAGTCTGGGACATGACCTCTAAGAAGCCCTTTTAATCTCACTGGATGTTAGTTTAGGAGAGATTGTACTCTTCCATAAATGATAGTGGCCGAAGGGACAAAACTAGTATAACCAAGTTTTCACCTGGCTATAAAATATTATAGATTAAAAATTCGTGAACACAGCTGAAGGGAAGGAGAGGGAGGTTGATAATGTCTTGTGACCTGACTTTTTCCTTTCCTACTCAGGAGCCTCCCAATAGCTCAGAGAGGAAATACCACAAGTAGGGCCTGCAGATGCTCTTCTGAACATTGGATCTTGAGCAATAATTTTGGATGATTTGTTGATGTCTCATTTAAACCCTGTGCAACAAAGTCATGCATGCACACACATGAACACATGTGCTTTCGTATACACACATGCAATTTAAGTGATCAGTTGATTCCTTGGTTTTATAAAATATTGCTGACTACAGAAAATGAGCAGAAATGCAGTATGTGAATAATTTTTTCAGTAGCAATATATATTTTTCTAGCTTTTTCTCATGAGCCAAGAAAATAGACAAATCACTGGTCTGGCTTAACCATAGTCTACTTGCTATTCACATTTTATACTCTGTTAATGTGCTGGAATCCAAACGACATAGTTTTTTCCATTGGAGTGACTTCAACAACCCAAGTTGATAAACCTTCCTTTACTTTGGAAGTTTCTTTCCATGGCAAAATTGCTTTCCAGCAGCTAGAGACAATGCCAAAGAAGTTTCTTGAGTGTTCATTCCTCTGCGCTATATCCTTGAAGCCGGAGTTATGGGCCTCAGACTTCAGTCAGCTTCCACACAGGCTGTAGGCTTGGTTGCCCTGCAGAGGCTTTGACCCACAAGATTCCTTCAGAGATAGCAACATTGGCTGCAGTACCCTCCACCTTGTGTTCCTGCAAAGACCCAATGACATCAGTAAATGACATCAGTGTGGTCTTTTTTTTTGTCCCCCAATTCACAATACAGACCAGGCAAAGAGGCTGGGTTGAGATGTAAAAGGGGTGCATTTACTGTACCTCCTCTTTCTATACAGTCAGTGTAAAGAACACAGCCTGTGGTAAGAATTGGGAGGCCTTATCTTTTCTTTTCTTTTCTTTTCGATTTTTTAATATATATTATATACATATATATAAATATATATATATAAAATCCTTCACCAGTGCAACATTCCCATGACCAATATCCCAAGTGTCCTTCCTCCCCACCCCACACTGGCCTGTACTCTAGACAGGCTTTCTACTTCCCTCATTCAGTCACATTTTGTTATGATAGTTCTCAGTGTAATTATTTCTGTGACTGCACTAAACGATCCCTGTGGTGAGCTTCATGTCAGGAGCTGGACCCTCCAGTCCTCTTCTATTTTGTCTCTGAGAATCATTACACAATTTTTTTCATTTTCCTCAAAACCCATAGATGAGGGAGACCATTCTGTGTTTATCTCTCTCCCTCTTACTTATCTCACTCAGCATAATAGATTCCATATACATCCATGTATAGGAAAATTTCATGACTTCATCTCTTCTGATGGCTGCATAATATTCCATTGTGTATATGTACCATAGTTATTTTGAGGGGCATCTAGGCTGTTTCCAGAGTCTGGCTATTGTAAACGACGCTGCAATAAATATAGGTGTGAGAAAGGAATTTTTGTATTGTATTTTTGTGTTCCTAGGATATATCCCTAGGAATGGTATAGCTGGATCGTATTGGAGCTCAACTTCCAGCTTTTTGAGAAATCTCCATATCACTTTCCACAAAGGTTGGACCAGACGACATTCCCACCAGCAGTGAATAAGAGTTCCTTTCTCTCCACATCCCCACCAGCACTGCTTGTTTTCATTCTTTCTAATGTGTGCCAATCTCTGTGGCATGAGATGGTATCTCATAGTTGTTTTGATTTGCATCTCCCTGATGAGTAGTGATATGGAGCATATTTTTATGTACCTTTTAGCCATGTGTATTTCTTTTTTGTCAAAGTGTCTGTTCATTTCTTCAAAAAACTTTTAGAAACAATAGATGCATATAGCAACATAGCAGGCTATAAAATTAACACACAGAAATCAATGGCCTTTTTATATACCAATAATGATAGGAAAGATATGGTTATTAAGAAAACAACCCCATTCACATTAGTCTCACATAAACTTAAATACATTGGAGTCTACTTGACTAAAGATGTGAAGGGGTGTTCTTTACATGACTGAAACACAATCACAATCATATTTGTAATCAAGATGTTTAAATAAAGAAAAAAAAGATATGAAGGACCTATACAAAGAAAACTATAAAACCCTGCTACAAGAAATAAGAGAAGACACATGAAAATGGAAATCCATACCCTGCTCTTGGATTGGCAGACTTAATATCATTAAAATGACAATACTCTCCAAAGCTTTGTACAGATTTAATGCGATCCCTCTAAAGATACCCATGACATTTTTTAAAGAAGTGGATCAAACACATCTGAAATTCATTTGGAACAATAAACACCAACGAATAGCTAAAGCAATATTAGGAAAAGGAATATGGAAGGTATTACTTACCCCAACTTTAAACTGTATTACAAAGCAATAATTATCAAAACAGCATGGTATTGGAATAAAGACAGACCCTCAGATCAGTGGAACAGGCTTGAGTACTCAGAGAATGTTCTCCAGATATGCTGTCACCCAATTTTTGATAAAGGTGCAATAAATCCTAAATGGAACAGGGAAGACCTTTTCAATAAGTAGTGGTGGCAAAACTGGCTAGCCCAGTGGTTGGCAACCTGTGGCTCGCGAGCCACATGTGGCTCTTTACACTTTTTTTGGCTTTATATTTTTAAATTTTTTCTTTATTCAAACATCTTGATTACATATATGATTGTGATTAGGTTTCAGTCATGTAAAAAACATCCCCTTCATCAGTGCAACATTCTCACCACCAATGTCCCAAATCTCCCTCCATCCTACCACACCCCCACCTGTACTCCAGACAGGCTTTCCAGTTCCCTCACTCATTCATATGATTATGGTAGTTCTCTGTGTAGTTATTTATATAACTGCACTCACCACTCTCTGTGGTGAGCTTCATGAAGTGAGCTGGAAGTTCCAGCCCTCCTCTCATTTGTCTCTGAGGATTGTTGCAAAAAAAAAAAAAAAGGCTTTTATTTTTCTTAAAACCCATAGATGAGTGAGACTATTCTGCGTCTCTCTCTCTCTCTCTCTCTCTCTCTCTCTCTCTCTCTCTCTCTCTCTCTCTCCCTCTTATTTCACTCAGCATGATAGATTCCATGTACATCCATGTATAGGAAAATTTCATGACTTTATCTCTCCCGACGGCTGCATAATATTCCATTGTGAACATGTACCACCGTTTCTTTAGCCATTCGTCTGTTGAAGGGCATCTTGGTTGTTTCCAAATCCTGGCTATTGTGAATAGTGCTGCAATAAATATAGGTGCGAGGAAGGGGTTTTTGTATTGCATTCTTGTGTTCTTAGGGTATATTCCTAGGAGTGGAATAGCTGGGTCGAATGGGAGCTCAATTTCCAGATTTTGGAGGAATCTCCATATCGCTTTCCATAGAGGTTGGAGTAGATGGCATTCCCACCAGCAGTTGGATAAGAGTTCCTTTCTCTCCACATCCCCGCCAGCACTAATTGTTCTCATTCTTTGTGATGTGCACCAATCTCTGGGGTGTGAGGTGGTATCTCATTGTTGTTTTGATTTGCATCTCCCTGATGATTAGTGATGTGGAGCATTTTTTCATGTGCCTTTTGGCCATTTGTATTTCTTTTTTTTTTTTAATTATCAAAGTGTCTGTTCATTTCTTCTCCCCATTTTTTGATGGGATTAGATGTTTTTTTTCTTGTAAAGTTCTGTCAGTGCCCTGTATATTTTGGATATTAGCCCCTTATCTGATGGGTGTTGGGTGAATAGTTTCCCCCACTCGATGGGTGACTCTTGTATCCTGGGCACTATTTCTTTTGAGGTGCAGAAGCTTCTCAGTTTAATGTATTCCCATCTGTTGATCTCTGCTTCCACTTGTTTGGAAAGTGCAGTTTCCTCCTTGAAGATGGCTTTAGTCTAAATGTCATGGAGTGTTTTACCGACGTGTTGTTCTATATACCTTATGGTATCAGGTCTGATAAAAAGGTCTTTAATCCATTTAGATTTTACCTTTGTACATGACGTTAACTGGGGGTCTATGTCTGTTTTATTGCAAGTGGCTAACTAGTTCTGCCAGCACCACTTGTTGAAGAGGTTTTACCTGCTCCACTTAGGATTTCTTGCTCCATTGTCAAAAATTAGGTAATTGTATGTCTGGGGGACAATGTCTGAGAACTCAAGCCTATTCCACTGATCTGAGGGTCTGTCTTTATTCCAATGCCATGCTGTTTTGATAACTATTGCTTTGTAGTACAGTTTAAAGTTGGGGAAAGTAATGCCTCCCATTTTCCTTTTTCCTAGGAGTGCTTTAGCTATTTGAGGGTGTTTATTGTTCCAGATAAACTTCATAAGTGTTTGATCCACTTCTTTGAGGAATGTTATGGGTATTTTTAAGGGGATCACGTTAAATCTGTATAATGCTTTGGGGAGTATTGCCATTTTAATGATGTTAATCCTGCCAATCCATGAGCAGGGTATGTGTTTCCATTTTCATGTGTCCTCTCTTATTTCTTGGAGTAAGGCTTTATAGTTTTCTTTGTATAGGTCCTTCACGTGTTTGGTCAAGTTGATTCCAAGATATTTGAGTTTGTGTGGAACTATTGTGAATAGGATCGCCTTCTTGATTTCCTTCTCTTCCTTATCATTATGGTGTATAAAAAGGCCATTGATTTCTGTGTGTTAATTTTGTAGCCTGCCACCTTGCTATATGAGTCTATTGTTTCTAGAAGCTTTTTGGTAGAGTCTTTAGGGTTTTCTAAGTAGGGTATCATGTCATCTGCAAACAATGAGAGCTTGACTTCTTCTTTTCCTATCCTGATTTCCTTGATATCTTTTTCTTGCCTGATCGCTATAGCAAGAACTTCCAGTACTATGTTGAAGAGGAGTGGTGAGAGTGGACAGCCTTGTCTGTACCAGAATTTAGAGAAAAGGATTTTAGTTTTTCTCCATTGAGGATAATATTTGCCATTGGCTTGTGGTAGATGGCTTCAACTAGATTAAGATAGGTTCCTTTCATTCCCATCTTGCTGAGAGTTTTGATCAAGAATGGGTGTTGGACCTTATCAAATGCTTTTTCTGCATCTATTGATATGATCATGTGATTTTTATTTTTCTTGTTGTTGATGTTGTGTATGATGTTGATAGATTTATGGATGTTAAGCCATCCTTGCATTCCTGGGATGAAACCTACTTGGTCGTTGTGTATGATCGTCTTGATGATGCATTTGATCCTATTTGCCAGGATTTTGTTGAAAATCTTTGCATCAGCATTCATCAGGGATATTGGTCTGTAATTTTCTTTTTTGGCAGCATCTCTGTCTGGTTTTGGTATCTAGGTAATGTTGGCTTTAAAGCTGTTTTTAAATTTTATGGAAGAGCCTGGTTAGGATTTGTAGTATCTCCTCTTGAAAGATTTGAAAAAATTTATTAGGAAATCCATCTGGGACTGGGCTTTTCTTTTTTGGGCAGATGTTTGATTACAGTTTCAATTTCCTCAGTAGTGATGGGGGTGTTTAGATATGCTACCTCCTCCTTACTTAATGTGGAAGGTTATAAGTGTCCAAGAATTTTTCCATTTCTTCTAGGTTCTCATGTTTAGTAGCATAAAGTTTCTCAGAGTAGTCTCTGATTACCCTTTGGATCTCTGCAATATCTGTCGTGATCTCCCCCTTTTCTTTTCTAATATGGGTTATCAGATTTATTTCTCTCTTTCTCTGTGAGTTTTGCCAATGGTCTATCAATGTTTTTTACTTTTTTTCCAAAGAACCAACTTCTGCTTTTGTTGATCTTTTGATTGTTTTTTGGTTTTCTACTTCATTGATTTCTGCTTTCAGCTTTGTTATTTTCTTCTGTCTCCCTATTTTTGGTTTCTTTTGTTGGTCATTTTCTAATTTTTTGAGCTGTGTCATTAAGTTATTTAGGTATGCCACTTCTTCCTTCCTAATGTGTGCTTGTAGAGCTATACATTTTCCTCTCAGGACCGCTTTTGCTGTGTCCCATAGATTCTGGCTGTTTGTGTCTTCATTATCATTTGTTTCCAGGAAAGTTTTGATTTCCTCTTTGATTTTTATCTCGGACCCACTGGTTGTTCAGTTGCAGGTAGCCTAATTTCCAATTGTTAAATTTTTCTTCTGTGTGCCTTTGTAGTTCACATCTAATTTCAGAGCCTTGTGGTCAGCAAAGGTAGCCTGCAAGATTTCTATCCTCTTGATTTTATGGAGGTATGTTTTATGTGTCAGCATGTAGTCTATCCTGGAGAATGACCCATGTACATTGGAGAAGAATGTGTATCCAGGTCTTTTGGGATGGAGTGTCCTATATATATCTTCTAGTCCTCTTTCTTCCATTACTCTTTTCAGGGCTAGTATGTTTTTGTTGGGTTTCGGTCTGGTTGAACTATCAAGTGTTGATAGGGCTGTATTGATGTCTCCCACAATTATTGTGTTATTATTGATGTCTTCTTTCAGATTTGTCAGTAACTGTATTAGATAATTTTCTGGTCTCTCATTGGTGCATATATGTTTAATAGTCTGATTTCTTCCTGTTGCACATATCCCTTGATCAGTACATAGTGTCTATCTTTGCCCTTACCACTTTTTTGAGTATAAAGTTGGTGTCATCAGATATTAATATGGCCACCCAGCTTTTTTGAGGGTGTTGTTTGCTTGGATGATTTTCCTCTAGCCTTTGATTTTGAGTCTATGTTTGTTCTGACGATTCAGATGTGTTTCTTGTAGGCAGCAGAAGGTTGGATTCATCTTTTTGACCCATTTTGCCACTCTGTGTGTTTTAATTGATGAATTTAGTCCATTGACATTGAGGGAGATGATAGTCATAGGATTTAATGTCATCTTTGTAGATAAGTTTGCTGTGTTTGTTGGTCTCTCTTGTCTTATAGTAGACCTGTCAGTTTTTACTTTAAGGCTGGTTTTTCATCTGTGAAGTTTCTGAGCTGTTGTTTATAGATGAACCTATGTATTCTTCCTTCAAACCTGAACATGAGTTGGGCTGAGTGCAGTATTTTCGGTGAGGCATTCATTTCATTCAGCTTGTCACAATATCCCACCACTGTCTTCTGGCCTTGAGAGTTTCTTGTGACATGTCTGCGGTAAGTCTTAGGAATGCTCCTTTGAATGTAATTCCCCTTTTTGATCTTCCTGTTTTCAGCGTTCTATCTGTTAGATTTTTCATTGTAATGATGATGTGTCTTGGGGTCTTTTTCTTTGGGTCTATTTTAGCTGGTACTCTTCGGGCATGCAGGATTTGCTTGCATGTAGTCTTTAACTCTGGGAGTATCTCTTTGATGATGTCTTTGACAGTTGGTTCTTCCTGGAGATCTCCTACCTGGGTCTCTGGGACTCCAATGATTCTTATGATGTTTCTGTTGAGTTTATCAAAGACTTCTATTTTCATCTGTTCGCATTCCCTGAGTACTTTTTCCATTGCCTGTTCGTTTGTCATAAGGTTTTTTTTTTTTTTTTTTTTTACAATTTCTTCTGTTGTGTTGAGTTTTTATCCATCTCATCTTCCAGTACTCCAAATTCTCTCCTCAGCTGCTGTATGATACCCTGCTGGTGAGGCCATGCATTGAGGTTTTCAGTTGAACTACCGTGTTTTTCAGATCTGTTATTTCAGTTTGGAGTTTTCTTATTTCTGTCTTTGTGTTCTGTTCAGATCAATCTATAATTTCTTTGAATTCTTCAAATATCTTCTGTATTGCTATTTTAAGTTCCTTATCTGAGAGGTTAATCAGGTGGATGTAATTTATTAGGTCATTTGAGTTTTCATCTTCATTTTCTCTGCATGGTGTTTGCCTGCGAGTTTCTCCATTGTCACACTTGTAGTGTGGTTTTTCTGCGTGTTGTGGTGGGGTTCATTGGTCAGAAAGAGTGCGCGGCAGCGAAATGAATGCTTTTCTGCTGCCTCCACTTGACAGTTTTTTTGGGGGTGTGCTCCCTAGGCCTCTGAGGAGACCTTCAGCAATTTAGAAACACAAGCAGACAGGCACAGGCAGAAGAAATTTCCCTTGAAGTACTCAGAGTGAACAAAGGCACAGCAGGGTGGAGCCTCTGCAGGCCAGAAAGCTCAGCTTATTGCACGGCGACCCCCACAGCCAGAATGTACTCACTGGGCAGCTTCAAAATGCAGTTTTTGGGGGTGCGCTTCCTAGGCCTCTGAGCAGAAGGGATTCAGAAACACAGACAGACAGGCACAGTCAGGAGAAGTTCCCTTGAAGTCCTCAGAGTGGCTCTTTACACTTTTAATTTGGCTCTTCTGTGTGCTGGGCGGCAGCTCCAGGAGTCCTGACTCCTGGAGTCAGGCTCCTAGCCTCTGTCAGTGCGCGCCCTGTGTGGTTCTCAAAATAAATTTCAATCGTGGTTTTGGCAAGATTCGACTCAGTTGAAAAAAAAAAGGTTGCCAACCACTGGGCTAGCCACTTGTAAAAAGGCAAACTTAGACCTCATGTTTGTTAATGTCATGTACAAAGGTAAAATCCAAATGGATTAAAGACCTAGATATCAGACCCGAAACCATAAAGTATATAGAACAACATGTAGGTCAAACATTCCATGACATTGAGACCAAAGGTATCTTTAAAGAGGAAATAGTACTCTCCAAACAAGTGAAAGCAGAAATAAATAGGTGGGACTATATTAAGCTGAGAAGTACCGCAAAGGAAATAGTGCCCAGAATACAAGAGCCACCCACTGAGTGGGAGAAACTATTCACCCAATACCCATCAGATAAGGGGTTAATATCAAAAATATACAAGGCACTGACAGAACTTTACAAGAAAAAGACATCAGTGTGGTCTTAAAGCATCTCTGGTTCCTGACTTGGAAAGGTCATTTTTATGTCTATATCATATTGTACAAAACCATAACTCATGTTAAATGAAGGTCCTAAAATAGTACATGCATGCTCTAAAATTGGCCTATCTACTCCCCTAATTTAAGGTATTAAATTTTTAAAAGCTATACCAGTCACGATTGTGTGTGTGTGTGTGTGTGTGTGTGTGTGTGTGTGTGAGAAAGAAAGAAAGAAAGAAAGAGGGGAGAGAGACAGAGAAGAAAAATGTCTTCTACAGAGGCATGCAGCAGGGAGGCCTTAGGGCAGGAAAAAACTGGGGACAGAAAATTTACACTGGGGAAGAGTGTTGGAAATTGTACGACAATCTTGAACATTTTGTAAGTGTGTATCTCATGGTGATTTAATTAAAATTTATTTATACATAAATAAATATTTTAAATAAAAAGAAAGGCTGAGACCTGAAGAGTGAATAGTATAGACTAATAGAGTAAATAGAATGAATAATATAAACTACAGTATATCTCCAGCTGACTGAAGACTGAGAGCCAAGAACACTGGGGATAGAGAAGAATATTCTAGCACTTTAGCAGAATAGATTCAGCCTTCTATATTTTTGTTCCACATAATTCCTCAGAATATTGCATGATGCCCACCCACATTGGGAGGCCATCTGCTCTGCTCAACCCACCAATGAAACCGCTAATCTATTGCAGAGAAACCACCCGGAGTAATATTTAACCATTTGGGCATCTGTTAGCCCAGTCAAGGCTTTATAAAATTAATCATCACTCTAGCCAATAAGTAGCCCAATCTTAGATAACATAAAGCAGCCTTTGCCCTGGATGGCACCTTAGAATGATAAATCTTGAATGGAAATAGTGTTTTAAGATGATTTACAGCTCAGTAGAGGAGAGGATTTCACAGGCTCCTCATGGGTTCCTGCTCAGGCAGATCCCAGGTAAAAAACACCTTAGATGGTGCCCAGTTTCCCCCCTGCAGGCCCCAGGTCTGCCTTTAATTGTTTTTTATGTTTTTACAATATAGCCGTGACACTTTTATGATGTCTTGTTCTTGCTTTAGCGATGTTGGGTTTGGAAGATTGGATAATATACCTATACTTTATTTTTAGGTTTAGCACAGAATCAGGGCTCCTCATTTTAATACTTTATTATATTTCAAATTGTCTATTTTCTTTAAAGTATAATTTTTAAATGTCTTCATTTTGTTTTAATGTCCCAATATGTTTGAACTATAGTTTGAGTTTCTCTTACAGATTCCCTTCTGCCATGATAACTGTTAAAAATGACCCCATTGAACATGTGAAGTGTCATTTATGCAGCCCTACAGTCAAAATATGGTTCTCATTGATTGGAAAATGAAACATGTCCTTTAATTTCAGCACACATGTGGAGCAGAAAATGTTTTTTTTCACTTTAAACCTTGAACTGGCTTTCTTGGAATTCTCTTTTGAATAAAGCTCAACTCCAATTATGTAAGGATTTTCTTCCCTCCTCCGCCAGTGGGGTCTTTTTTAAACTTAATTGGAGTTGCAACTCTAAATGAACTAGCTTAGCTTCAAAGACTTTGGAAAATAAATATGTAGTGAAGCCCAATGGCAACTTGAAATGAATTTGATTATGTGACAAACCAGAAACAAAGGCTCAGCGTGAGGATTCTTTTGGGCCACTCATACCGTGAAGGCAGATGGGAACACACATGCTGGAAGGAGCTCACTCAAGGTCTTTTCTCATGTGAATGACTCTACTTGAGCTAGAATGAGCCAAACTGTAAATCTGAGAAGGTTCTTTTTCTTATGCATGCAAGGCTTGGTCTCAAGGACACTTGATTGGTCCTTTTTTAGTACAGTAATTTCTGTATTACTGTACTAAAAAACCAGATCCTCAGTGACACTTTTCTTCCATCTTCTGTATATGCAATAAATGATTATGTATGTTCATTGTACATACCCACCACTCTTGCCTTAAAAAACTATGTATGATTCTTCTGTAACCCCTAATATGTACAGAGTTATGTCATTGTAGCTTAGCTCAACATGAAACTAGGCCCTCACCCCTCCTCTTCATTTTGAAGATTGCTTAGTAGCTTGCTCTGGTTAAACTTATCCCCAATTTATAATTGACTTCTTGTCAATAAAATTCTTTTTAAAAGAAAATTTTTTGTAATGTTTGGACAATAGTTGTATTGCCTCATCATGGAAGTGAGGACTTCTGAGCCATGCACAGTAACTATGGGCACATTTACTTATTCAGGAGAAAAAAGATTGGAATAATTTTGAATTTTTTTAAAAATAGCTTTACCTCATATGACCACACCAATAGAATGGTTACTCCTGATTTTAAATAATTTCCTAAAAATTTTAGGGAAAACAATGGAACTTTCAATGATAGTTATATTGTATTTATGAAAATGCATCATATAGTTGACATAATTGATTATAATACAATTGTTTCAGGAAGACCAAAAACAACATGATTAAAAATGAAATAGAAAATTGAAAGAAAAACTAAAGAGATGGGAGAGAAAGGAAAGAACATGTTCAGAGACAAGTATATTTTTGAAAATTATCGAATCACCAATGAACTCATTAGTGCACTAGCAGAAAGTTTAGTAAGCTCTTATTTTTTTTTAAAGAATGAGAGTTAAAAAATACAGTAAAAATGGTGTGGGTGGCAATTATTGTTTGCATAGGCCCAGAAAAATTATTTCTCTCAATGTCAATGGACTAAATGCACCAGTTAAGAGACACAGAGTGGCTAAATGAATCAAAAAACACAATCCAACCTTCTGCTGCCTACAAGAAATGCACCGAATAGTCAGAACAAACATAGACTCAAAATAAAAGGCTGGAGAAATATTATCCAAGCAAACAACACCCATAAAAAAAGCTGAAGTAGCCATACTAATATCAAATAATGCAAACTTTATACTCATGAAGGTTGTAAGAGACAAAGATGGACATTTTATATTAATCAAGGAGTATGTAGAGCAGGAAGAAATTATTCTCCTAAACATATATACACCGAATGAGGATCCAGCAAAATATTTAATACAACTGTTGACAAATCTGAAAAATAATCTCAATAACAACACAATAATTGTGGGGGACCTCAACATGGCTTTGTCAACACTGGGTAGGTCAACCTGACTGAAACTCAACAAGAATATACTAGACCTGAGGAGAGAAATGGAAGAAAGAGGCCTAGTGGATATATATATATATATATATATATATATATATATATATATATATATATATATATATATATATATATGACACTCCATCCCCAGAAACCTGGATACACATTCTTCTCCAATGTACATGGGACATTCTTCAGGATAGACTACATGCTGGCACATAAAACATACCTTTATAATATCAAGAGGATAGAAATATTGCAGGCAACCTTCGCTGACCACAAGGCTCTGAAATTATTTGTGAATTCCAAAGGGACACAGAAGAAAAACTTTAACACTTGGAAGTTAAACAGCCTCATGCTCAATAACCAGTGGGTCTGAGATGAAATCAAGGAGAAAATCAAAAGGTTCCTGGAAACAAATGATAATAAAGACACAAACTATCAGAACTTATGGGACACAGCAAAAGCAGTACTGAGAGGAAAATTTATAGCTTTGCAAGCACACATTAGGAAGGAAGAAGGAGCTTACCTGTGTAGCTTAATGACGCAGCTCATAGAACTAGAAAGTGCTCAACAAAAGGACCCCAAAATAGAGAGACAGAAGGAAATAACAAAGCTGAGAACAGAAATCAATGAAATGGAAACCCAAAAAACAATCCAAAAGATCAATGAAAGCAGAAGTTGGCTCTTTGAAAAAATAAACAGGATTGATAGACCACTGGAAAAACTAACAAAGAAAGAGAGAGAGAAACTTGATAACTCGTATTAGGAATGAAAAAGGAGAGATCACTACCCATATGGCGGAGTTTCAAAGGGTAATCAGAAACTACTTTGAGAAACTCTACGCCACTAAAAATGAGAACCTGGAAGAAATGGATAAATTCTTGGACTTTTATAATCTTTGAAGGAAGAGGATGTAGCATATCTAAACACCCCCATCACTATTGATGAAATTAAAATGGTAATCAAATGTCTGCCCAAAAACAAAAGCCCAGGCCCAGATGGATTCACTAATAAATTCTTTCAAACTTTCCAAGAGGAACTACTACCAATCCTGGCAAGACTCTTTCATGAAATTGAACAAACAGAAACACTTCCAAATAGCTTTTATGAAGCCAACATCACCTTGATACCTAAACCAGACAGAGACGCTACGAAAAAAGAAAATTAAAGACTAATATCACTGATGAATGCAGATGCAAAGATCCTCAACAAAATCCTGGCAAATAGGATTCAGTGCCTCATTAAGAAGATTATCCACTACGATCAAGTAGGTTTCATCCCAGGAATGCAAGGCTGGTTTAACATCTGTAAATTTATCAATATAATACACAACATCAACAACAAGAAAAATGAAAATCACATGGTCATATCAATAGATGCAGAAAAAAACCATTTGATAAGGTCCAACAACCATTCTTGATCAAAGCTCTCAGCAAGATGGGAATGGAAGGAACCTTTCTCAATATAGTTAAGGCCATCTACCACAAGCCAGTGGCAAATATTGTCCTTAATGGAGAAAAACTGAAAGCTTTTCCTCTAAATTCTGGTACAAGACAAGGCTGTCCTCTCTCACCACTCCTATTCAACATAGCATTGGAAGTACTTGATATAGCAATTAGGCCAGAAAAAGATATCAAGGGAATCCAGATAGGAAAGGAAGAAGTCAAGCTCTCACTGTTTGCAGATGACATGATACTCTACCTAGAAAACCCTAAAGTCTCTACGAAAAAGCTTCAAGAAACAATAGACTCATATAGGAAGGTGGCAGGCTACAAAATTAACACACAAAAATCAATGGACTTTCTATACACCAATAGTAATAAGGAAGAAATGGACATTAGGAAAATAACCCCATTCACAATAGTGCCACACAAACTCAAATATCTTGGAATCAACTTGACTAAAAATGTGAAGGACCTATACAAAGGAAACTATAAAACTGCTCTAAGAAATAAAAGAGGACACGCGGAAATGGAAGCACATACCCTGCTCATGGATTGGCAGGATTAACATCAACAAAATGGCAATACTCCCCAAAGCATTGTACAGTTTTAATGTGATCCCTCTAAAGATACCCATGACATTTTTCAAAGAAGTGGATCAGGCACTTTTGAAATTCATTTGGAACAATAAACATCCTAGAATAGCTAAAGCAATCATTGGGAAAAAGGATATGGGAGGAATTACTTTCCCCAACTTTAAACTGTACTACAAAGCAATAGTTATCAAAACAGCATGGTATTGGAATAAAGACCGGCTCTCAGATCAGTGGAATAGGCTTGAATACTCAGAGAATGTTCCCCAGACATACAATCACCTATTTTTTGATAAAGGTGCAAGAAATCCTAAATGGAGTGAAGAAAGCCTCTTCAACAAGTGGTGTTGGCATAACTGGATAGCCACTTGCAAAAAATTGAACTTAGGGGCCCGGAGAGATAGCACAGTGGCGTTTGCCTTGCAAGCAGCCTATCCAGGACCAAAGGTGGTTGGTTCGAATCCCGGTGTTTCATATGGTCCCCTGTGCCTGCCAGGAGCTATTTCTGAGCAGACAGCCAGGAGTAACCCCTGAGCACCGCCGGGTGTGGCCCAAAAACAAAACAAAAAAAAAATTGAACTTAGACCCTCAGCTAACATCATGTATGGAGGTTAAATCCAAATGGATGAAAGGCCATGATATCAGACCTGAAACCATAAGATATATAGAACAACATGTAGGTAAAACACTCCAGGGCATTGAGACTAAAGGCATCTTCAAAGAGGAAACTGCACTCTCCAAGCAAGTGAAAGCAGAGATTAACAGATGGGAATATATTAAACTGAGAAGCTTCTGCACCTCAAAAGAAATAGTGCCCAGGATACAAGAGCCCCCCACTGAGTGGGAGAAACTATTCACCCAATACCCATCAGACAAGGGGCTAATCTCCAAAATATACAAGGCACTGACAGAAATTTACAAGAAAAAAACATCTAATCCCATCAAAAAATGGGGAGAAGAAATGAACAGACACTTTGACAAAGAAGAAATACACATGGCCAAAAGACACATGAAAAAATGCTCCACATCACTAATCATCAGGGAGATGCAAATCAAAACAACTATGAGGTACCACCTCACACCCCAGAGATTGGCACGCATCTAAAAGAATGTGATCAAGCAGTGTTGGCGGGGATGTGAAGAGAAAGGAACTCTTATCCACTGCTGGTGGGAATGCCGTCTAGTTCAACCTTTATGGAAAGCAATATGGAGATTCCTCCAAAAACTGGAAATCGAGCTCCCATACGACCCAGCTATACCACTCCTAGGAATATACCCTAGGAACACAAAAATACAATACAAAAATCCCTTCCTTACACCTATATTCATTGCAGCACTATTTATGATAGCCAGACTCTGGAAACAGCCAAGATACTCTTCAACAGATGAATGGCTAAAGGAACTGTGGTACATATACACAATGGTATATTATACAGCCGTCAGGAGATGAAGTCATGAAATTTTCCTATACATGGATGTAAATGGAATCTGTTATGCTGAGTGAAATAAGTCAGAGAGAGAGAGAAAGATGCAGAATGGTCTCACTCATCTATGAGTTTTAAGAAAAATGAAAGACATTCTTGCAATAATAACTTTCAGACACAAAAGAGAAAAGAGCTGGAAGTTCCAGCTCACCTCAGGAAGCTCACCACAATCAGGGATGAGTTTAGTTAGAGAAATAATTATGTTTTGAACTATCCTAATAATGAGAATGTACGAGGGAAATAGAAAGCCTGTCTAGAGTACAGGTGGGGGTTGGGAGGAGGGAGATTTGGGACATTGGTGATGGGAATGTTGCACTGGTGATGGGTGGGTTCTTTACATGATTGAAACCCAAACACAATCATGTATATAATAAAGTTTCTTAAATAAAAAAGAATATACACACAATATATAGACATGGATTTTATAAATGGAGAAATTGTTTCATATAAATGTAAATGTTATCAGGAACACTGTTTTTAAGAGTTATATCTTTTAGCCAAAATGAGAAAAATTGCCAAGACGATAGAATTTTTTTCTGACTTAGGTAGCTGACTTATAGCTAACAGTATATTTTCTTAATGTGTCATGCTTAATTGATTATTAAACAGAAACATTCATGTCAATATTTTCTGATGATAGTTTTAAACTTCTTTGAATAAGTGTGAGTGCAACTGAATCTAGAAACGTTGAAGTGAAGTTGTAATAAAACACTCTGGCCCTGGAAAAACATTGAAACAGTATGAGCAAACCAAAAAGGAGAACACTAAAATAAAGATAATATTTTGTTGTAGTTTTTCTTTCCAGAAAACAAGTAAAAATTTGAAAGTTCATCCAACCAAACAGAATAGAAGAGGAAACCTAAATAGTTTCGCTAAGGGAAATCTCACTGAGAAAGTTCTGTAAAGCTGTTGTTTCTTTGTGGTTTCTGAACCAAACCAAATACCCACACTTTGAATGAATGAACTTTTATTCTAATTCCATAATTTAAAAAATATTCTGTGACATAAGTCATTTACCATGTGTGGACAATCATCGTGCAATTGGATGTTTGCTTAAAATTTTTTTTTACTGTAAATGAGCATACAGCTCAGACCACAGGAAATTATGTGTAGACTCTTACTGGCTCTGTAGAATCTATCTGCAGAGAAAAGCCCAGAAAATGGTGGAAAAAAGTACTATACCATCTAAACTTATTTATTTATTTATTTATTTGTTTATTTATTTATTTATTTTTCAGCCACACCAGGTGATGCTCAGGAATTACTCCTGACTATGCGCTCAGAAATTGCTCCTGGCTTGGGGAACCATATGGGATACTGGGGGATTGAAAGGGTCCATCCTAGGCTAGTGCCCCAAGGCAGACACCTTACCACTTAGTGCCACTGCTCACCCCCATAAACTTGTTTCTTATGAAAATATTAAATGGACAAATCTGAGCTCTCATGAAGTCTATATCTAAGCTATATGTAAGTTTGTGAAACTAAGATATTCTTATCAGTTATATTCATTGACCCAATTTCTAATGCCCCCACAAAACCATATGGACATAGTTTTATACTGATAGTACTTGGAGGTCAAGAGTGATGGTTCTGGGCCGGGCGGTGGCGCTGGAGGTAAGGTGCCTACCTTGCCTGCGCTAGCCTAGGACGGACCGTGGTTCGATCCCCTGGCGTCCCATATGGTCCCCCAAGAAGCCGGGAGCAACTTCTGAGCGCATAGCCAGGAGTAACCCCTGAGCGTCACAGGGTGTGGCCCAAAAACCAAAAAAAAAAAAAAAAAAAAAAGAGTGATGGTTCTCTGGAGCCTATTCCTGATGTTCCTAGCAGTGACTGGAGTTGCTGGGCATTGAAACAGTAATGGCAAATGCAAAGCAACTAGTTGAACTGCTGTTGTATCTCTCTGGCTGTTGGATATAGTCCAAGAGTAGGTGTTAAGGGGTTTAACATCCAATAGGAGATTATCACTTTCTTTCAGGCCTCCACATCTCCCAAAGGCAATTTCCCAATTACAAACTTCACAAGCCTTTCTATTTCCTCTGAGAACTTCAGAAGGGGAGAAAATACAGATATTTAGGAGCTAGATAGACATCAGAGGGGTTCAGGGCCATGGTTTGCTTATGGGTTCATCTCTAAATCACAAGATCTTCTAGGGATCATTGGATGCAGACCTGGAGGTGCCCAAGCAACCACCAAGTAACCCAAGTGACCTTGGCATCACATAACCAAGATGCACCATAGCTACAGACATTGGCATTGAGCAGAAGACCTGATTGATCACTGATAATTACCAAAAGAACCTCTGGGTCTTTTATGAATCATGCTTTGGAGGCTTTTACTTCCCCTTCCCCCAACACATCCAACACATAACATGATCCTACCTTTCATTATGTTTTTAGTTCCCATTTAGAAAGATCCAATTTCTTTTCTTTCTTTCTTTCTTTCTTTCTTTCTTTCTTTCTTTCTTTCTTTCTTTCTTTCTTTCTTTCTTTCTTTCTTTCTTTCTTTCTTTCTTTCTTTCTTTCTTTCTTTCTTTCTTTCTTTCTTTCTTTCTTTCTTTCTTTCTTTCTTTCTTTCTTTCTTTCTTTCTTTCTTTCTTTCTTTCTTTCTTTCTTTCTTTCTTTCTTTCTTTCTTTCTTTCTTTCTTTCTTTCTTTCTTTCTTTCTTTCTTTCTTTCTTTCTTTCTTTCTTTCTTTCTTTCTTTCTTTCTTCTTTCTTTCTTTCTTTCTTTTCTTTCTTTTCTTTCTTTTTCTTTCTTTCGTCACACCCGGCAGCGCTCAGGGGTTACTCCTGGCTCTATGCTCAGAAATCACCCCTGGCAGGCCAGGGGGACCATATGGAATACCGGGATTTGAACCATTGTCCTTCTTCATGGAAGGCAAATGCCTTACCTCCATGCTATCTTGCCGGCCCCGAAAAATTCTATTTCAATAAAAGATATTCCACTTTTGTTAAGTTAAAAAAAAAAAAGGCAGACATTTTTATTATTCAGGAGTTGGGCCCGGAGAGATAGCACAGCGGCGTTTGCCTTGCAAGCAGCCAATCCAGGACCAAAGGTGGTTGGTTCGAATCCCGGTGTCCCATATGGTCCCCTGTGCCTGCCAGGAGCTACTTCTGAGCAGACAGCCAGGAGTAACCCCTGAGCACCGCCGGGTGTGGCCCAAAAACCAAAGAAAAAAAAAAAAAGGAGTTGATTTTGGTGGAGATCTGAACTAAAACTAGACTTCCTTATGTAGGAGAGTCAAGTCCTTAGGTAGTTCACACATTTCTTTTCACTTTTCAACATTTGAGATTCTTAGGTAAAATATACTCTTCAAAAGGGTCTCTTTTACAAAGGTTGTCATGGCAAACCCAGCAAAGTGACTGCAAACTTCACAGAATCTAACATGTCAACATTAATTTAAGTCAATGTTCTAATGTGGGAATTGGAATGTAACTAGTAATTTGCTGTTAAACCTAGTGTCTGAAAAATAAAGATTAAAATGAAAACAAAAACAGAGTATAGTATGGTAATTAAACTCAAGATTCACACATACAAAACATTTGCTCTCTACTTGAGTCAGAGCTGGTACCTCTGTACATTTTGAAAAATAAACATTTGTATGTTGCTTAATGGGAGCTGGGCACTAATCTATACACTGAAGATAATAACTCATTCAGTTTTATATTAATAAAATAGACTTAATATGATACATTTTTATAGCCCAACTAATATTTCACTTATAATTCAACTGTTTAAATGTAATTATGTGCTTATATATACATCTTATTTATTCCCAAGAGTATTAATGTGATGTGAATGTAGCATTGATATAACATATATGCACTTTACTAAACTTTTATAGTAATTTTTGTATTAAGTAAATGATTGGATGAATGTAATGAACTTTAGCTCATTTCTAGACCAAAGTTAGAGCATTATGAAGACACATTCCTGGTTTTAATGTTCCACATTTTAAAATAAAAAAGTTTTCATCATTATTGTTACCATCATTGCTATTATTAGAATGGAAGTTCTTTGTCCTAAAACAATAAAATCCACTCCCATATTATTATAATTTGTTTAATTGCAAAACTGAAACCACAGTTCCGAAAATAGGAAAAATATTTTATATGTGCTTAATTCTAGAAAATTTAATCATTTATTTTGGAAGCTACATTTGGAGGCTGACATTTATAAACTTTTGTTTCTATAACTGCCTTAATATAGAAAAGTTGACAGTATGATCTTCTGGTCATTTTTACAAGAGAATGTAATCTTAAACATCAATAAAAAAGTGCTCTAAGTGTTGATTATTCAAAGTTTGGCCCTTGAAGTTCTCTATCTAGAATAGTCTTTCTCCTTATTTAATTGAAAGTTAATGCAGAAAATACAAATGCAAGTTAATATATAATATAACAAGCTCTGGAATAAACATTGAGAAGTTAATAAAGCATATTACTTTAAGGGCAATGCCAATATAGATTCAAATATCAATAGGTCTCTTCTTCAAAAGCTCTGTTACCTAGATTAAAAATACCATCTCAGGATTGAAAATTGATCAATGCATGCATTCACTTTAAACAAAGCTACTGAGTCACAGAAAAAAAGCAACAGTAGGCACCTGATAGTCACTTGGGGTTTTAGCCCTTTCTTCCCATCAACTTTGTGTGGTGTAAGTTCCCCAAACGCATGAGGACTGGTTGGAGGCTTCAGTATTAATAGAGGCTTGTCAACATCCCGACAGAGCATCAAGAAATACAACAAGCAGATAGGGAAAAAAGCAGTCTTTGATAAGAAATCCCATGTCCTGAATGACATTGATCACACAGATAGCAAAATTTGGAGCGATTTATGAAGTCACTTGGACTTATAAGGCATTTTCTAAAATGAACACAGGTCTATTGAAAAGAATGGAGTTTTCCTGTCTCAAAAGCTTGAAGCAAAGCCTCTGACAATAAAAATGTGTTAACATGGGGAAAATCCATAAATATTTGGACCAGAAAATAAAATCAGATCCTTAGATATATGATAAGGAAAACATTTTATAGAACTGATCTGGGTAATGGTTCCTCAACCAGTGGCCTTTGGGTCCTCAAGATATTTCAAGGGGAGCGCATAGGTGGATAACATAAGTGTCATAATTTATTTTTTATTTTTACTTTTTTTTAAAAAATATGTTTATTTAAGCACCATGAAGTGATGTTAGGGGGAAAATCAGTAGGACAAAGTGGGGGTCACAGGAGGGGAACAAGATCAGAAGGGGAACCCCAGAGCACTGCCAGGAGTGTAACTTTGAGCAGAGCTAGGAGTATTGAGCACTGTCAAATGTGGTTATATTCTCTCAAAGAAAGAAAAGGATCAAGAAGCGTGGATGTAATGAACAACAGAATAGAACAGTAACAAATCCCAGAAGGAAATCAGAATACACAGTCAATACAACACAGAATGTTTTTTAATATGAGGCATGTAAGTGTGTAAGACTTTTGGATTCATTTATTGAAATATGAACAAATTATTGAAGAAAATTCTTATTTTTTTTGGTTTTTGGGCCACACCCATTGACATTTAGGGGTTACTCCTGACTATGTGCTCAGAAATCACTCCTGGGCTGGGGGACCATAATGAAACATCAGGTCTGCACGTAAGGCAAAATGTCCTACCGCTATGCTATCACTTTGGCTCTAAGAAAATTATTCTTATAGAAGTAAAGGAGAGCATAATAATGACTCACCCATTGAAAATAGCAATTAAATAGAAAGTATTAAAGAAAATAATAGTAAAATTTAATAGTTTAATGTGATATTTATTAGAGAAAATTCACAGATTTGAGTTGTAAAAATAAGTGAAGTTAAAGATAAAAGAATATAAAATTTCTAATCTAAACAACAGAAGAAAAAGAAATACCAGTAACAACAAAGCCTCAGATACCCATAAGCATAAAGCATGCTAAGATATGTTTGGAACTATATCAAGAAAAGATGGACACACATTGGTTCAAAAGAAAAAAATATTATTAAGAAAAACTTTTAAATTTCATTAAGAAAACATTTGTCAACATAATCAAGCAGTTAAAAAGTGAAATTAAATTCACTCCAAGTGGGATAAGCAGTGGATAAACCTAGGTATTTTATAATCAAATTCCAAAAGTTAAGATAAAGAATTTTAAACTACACAAAAATATCAATTATTATATCCAAAAGAATTTTAGTAAATTTGATGGATACCTTTTCATCATAAACCATGAATAGAATACCATGGAATGGGATATTTTTTCTTTATTTAAACATCTTGATTACATAAATGATTGTGATTAGGTTTCAGTCATGTAAAGAACACCCCCTTCACCAGTGCAACATTCCCACCACCAATGTCCCAAATCTCCCTCCATCTCACCCCACCCCCACCTGTACTCCAGACAGGCTTTCCAGTTCCCTCATTCATTCACATGATTATGGTAGTTCTCTGTGTAGTTATTTCTATAACTGCACTCACCATTCTTTATGGTGAGCTTCATGAAGTGAGCTGGAAGTTCCAGCCCTCCTCTCATTGTTTCTGAGGATTGTTGCAAAAAATGACTTTTATTTTTCTTAAAACCCATAGATGAGTGAGACTATTCTGCATCTCTCTCTCTCTCTCTCTCTCTCTCTCTCTCTCTCTCTCCCTCCCTCCCTCTGACTTATTTCACTCAGCATGATAGATTCCATGTACATCCATGTATAGGAAAATTTCATGACTTCATCTCTCCTGACGGCTGCATAATATTCCATTGTGTATATGTACCACCGTTTCTTTAGCCATTCGTCTGTTGAAGGGCATCTTGGTTGTTTCCAGAGCCTTGCTATTGTGAATAGTGCTGCAATAAATATAGGTGTGAGGAAGGGGTTTTTGTATTGCATTCTTGTGTTCTTAGGGTATATTCCTAGGAGTGGAATAGCTGGGTCGAATGGGAGCTCAATTTCCAGATTTCCACAGAGGTTGGAGTAGATGGCCTTCCTACCAGCAGTGGATAAGAGTTCCTTTCTCTCCACATCTCCGCCAGCACTGATTGTTCTCATTCTTTGTGGTGTATGCCAATCTCTGTGGTATGAGATGGTATCTCATCGTTGTATTTTGATTTGCATCACCCTGATGATTAGTGACAAGGAGCATTTTTTGCACGTGCTTTTGGCCATTTGTATTTCTTTTTTAATCAAAGCGTCTGTTCATTTCTTCTCCCCATTTTTTGATGGGATTAGATGTTTTTTTCTTGTAAAGTTCTGTCAGTGCCCTGTATATTTTGGATATTAGCCCCTTATCTGATGGGTGTTGGGTGAATAGTTTCTCCTACTCGGTGGGTGACTCTTGTATCCTGGGCACTATTTCTTTTGAGGTGCAGAACTTCTCAGCTTAATGCAGTTCCATCTGTTGATCTCTGCTTCCACTTGTTTGGAAAGTGCAGTTTCCTCCTTAAAGATGCCTTTAGTCTCAATGTCATGGAGTTGTTCTATAAACCTTATGGTATCAGTTCTGATATCAAGGTCTTTAATCTATTTGGATTTTACCTTTGTACATGCTGTTAACTAGGGATCTATGTTCACTTTTTTGCAAGTGGCTAACCAGTTCTGCCAGCATCACTTATTGAAGAGGTTTTCCCTGCTTCACTTACAATTTCTTGCTCCTTTGCCAAAAATTAGGTGATTGCATGTCTGGGGAATATTGTCTGAGAACTCAAGCCTATTCCACTGATCTGAGGGTCTGTCTTTATTCCAATGCCATACTGTTTTGATAACTATTGCTTTGTAGTACAGTTTAAAGTTGGGGAAAGTAATGCCTCCCATTTTTCTTTTCCCTAGGAGTCATTTAGCTATTATTATTTTTATTATTTATTATTTATTTATTATTTATTTATTATTATGTTTATTATTCCAGATGAACTTCATAAGTGTTTGATCCACTTCTTTGAAGAATGTTATGGGTATTTTTAAGGGGATCGCATTAAATCTGTATAATGTGTTGGGGAGTATTGCCATTTTAATGATGTTAATCCTGCCAATCCATGAGCAGGGTATGTGTTTCCATTTCCACGTGTCCTCTCTTATTTCTTGGAGCAAGGCTTTATAGTTTTCTTTGTAAAGGTCCTTCATGTCTTTGGTCAAGTTGACTCCAAGATATTTGAATTTGTGTGGCACTAATGTGAATGGGATTGCCTTCTTGAAGTCCTTCTCTTCCCTATCATTATTGGTGTATAAAAAGGCCATTGATTTCTGTGTGTTAATTTTGTAGCCTGCCGCCTTGCTATATGAGTCTATTGTTTCTAAAAGCTTTTTGGTAGAGTCATTAGTGTTTTCTAAGTAGAGTATCATGTCATATGCAAACAATGAGAGCTTGACTTTTTCCTTTTCTATCTGGATTCCCTTGATACCTTTTTCTTGCCTGATAGCTATAGCAAGCACTTCCAGTACTATGTTGAAGAGGAGTGGTGAGAGCAGGCAGCCTTGTCTTGTACCAGAATTTAGAGGAAAGACTTTTAGTTTTTCTCCATTGAGGATAATATTTGCCATTGGCTTGTGGTAGATGGCTTCAACTAGATTGAGAAGGGTTCCTTTCATTCCCATCTTGCTGAGAGTTTTGATCAAGAATGGGTGTTGGACCTTATCAAATGCTTTCTCTGAGTCTATTGATATGGTCATGTGTTTTTTTATTTTTCTTGTTGTTGATGTTCTGTATATGTTGATAGATTTACGGATGTTAAACCATCCTTGCATTCCTGGAATGAAACCTACTTGGTCCTAGTGTATGACCTTCTTGATGATGCATTGGATCCTATTTGCCAGGATTTTGTTGAAGATCTTTGCATCTGCATTCATCATGGATAATGGTCTATAATTTTCTTTTTTTGGCAGCATCCCTGTCTGGTTTTGGTATCAAGGTGATGTTGGCTTCATAAAAGCTGTTTTGCAATTTCATGGAAGAGCCTGGCTAGGATTAGTAGTATCTCCTCTTGAAAGATATGAAAAAATTCATTAGGAAATCCATCTGGGCCTGGGCTTTTCATTTTGGGCAGATGTTTGATTACAGTTTCAATTTCCTCAGTAGTGATGGGGGCGTTTAGATATGCTACCTCCTCCTTACTTAACTGTGGAAGGTTATAAGTGTCCAAGAATTTTTTCATTTCTTCTAGGTTCTCATGTTTAGTAGCATAAAGTTTGTCAAAGTAGTCTCTGATTACCCTTTGGGTCTCTGCAATATCTGTCCTGATCTCTCCCTTTTCTTTTCTAATATGGGTTATCAAATTTCTCTCTCTCGCTTTTTTGGTGAGTTTTGCCAATGGTCTATTAATCTTTTTTATTTTTTTTCAAAGAATCAACTTTTGCTTTTATTGATCTTTCGATTGTTTTTTTGGTTTTCTACTTCATTGATTTCTGCTTTCAGCTTTGTTATTTCCTTCTGTATCCCTATTTTTGGTTTCTTTTGTTGGTCATTTTCTAATTTTTTGAGCTGCGTCATTAAGTTATTCAGGTATGCCCCTTCTTCCTTCCTGATGTGTGCTTCTAGAGCTATACATTTTCCTTTCAGGACCGCTTTTGCTGTGTCCCATAGATTCTGGCAGTTTGTGTCTTCATTATCATTTGTTTCCAGGAAAGTTTTGATTTCCCTTTTGATTTCATCTTGGACCCACTGGTTGTTCAGTAGCAGGATGTCTAATTTCCAATTGTTAAATTTTTCTTCTGTGTGCCTTTGTAGTTCACATCTAATTTCAGAGCCTTGTGGTCAGCAAAGGTAGCCTGCAAGATTTCTATCCTCTTGATTTTATGGAGGTATATTTTATGTGTCAGCATGTAGTCTATCCTGGAGAATGACCCATGTACATTGGAGAAGAATGTGTATCCAGGTTTTTTTGGGATGGAGTGTCCTATATATATCTACTAGTCCTCTTTCTTCCATTACTCTTTTCAGGGCTAATATATTTTTGTAGGGTTTCAGTCTGGTTGACCTATCAAGTATTGATAGGGCTGTGTTGAGGTCTCCCACAATTATTTTGTTATTATTGATGTCTTCTTTCAGATTTGTTAGTAACTGTATTAGATAATTTTCTGGTCTCTCATTGGGTGCATATATGTTTAATAGTCTGATTTCTTCCTGTTGCACATATCTCTTGATTAGTACGTAGTGTCCATATTTGTCCCTTACCACTTTTCTGAGTATAAAGTTCGTGTCATCAGATATTAATATGGCCACCCAGCTTTTTTGAGGTGTTGTTTGATTGGGTGATTTTCCTCTAGCCTTTAATTTTTTTTTGGGCCACACCCATTTGATGCTCAGGGGTTACTCCTGGCTAAGCACTCAGAAATTACCCCTGGCTTGGGCAGACCATATTGGACGTTGGGAGATCAAACCGTGGTCCTTCCTTGGCTAGCGCTTGCAAGGCAGACACACCTTACCTCTAGTGCCACCTCGCCAGCCCCTAGCCTTTGATTTTGAGTTTTTTTTTCTGACTATTCCGATGTATTTCTTGTAGGCAGCAGAAGGTTGGATTCATCTTTTTGACCCATTTTGCCACTTTGTGTCTTTTAATTGGTGAATTTAGTCCATTGACATTGAGGGAGATGATTGTCAGAGGATTTAATGTCATCTTTGTAGATAAGTTTACTGTGTTTGTTGGTCTCTCTTGCCTTAAAGTAGACCTGTCAGTTTTTCCTTTAAGGCTGGTTTTTCATCTGTGAAGTTTCTGAGCTGTTACTTATCCATGAACCTATGTATTCTTCCTTCAAACCTGAACGTGAGTCGGGCTGGGTGCAGTATTCTCGGTGAGGCATTCATTTCATTCAGTCTTGTCATAATATCCCACCACTGTCTTCTAGCCTTGAGAGTTTCTTGTGACATGTCTGCTGTAAGTCTTAAGGATGTTTCTTTGAATGTAATTTCCTTTTTTGATCTTGCTGCTTTCAGTATTCTATCTCTATCTGTGAGATTTGTCATTGTAATGAGGATGTGTCTTGGGGTGTTTTTCTTTGGGTCTGTTTTAGCTGGTACTCTTCGGGCATGCAGAATTTGCTTGCATGTAGTCTTTAACACTGGGAGTATCTCTTTGATGATGTCTTTGACAGTTGGTTCTTCCTGGAGATCTCCTACCTGGGTCTCTGGGACTCCAATGATTTTTATGTTGTTTCTGTTGAGTTTATCAAAGACTTCTATTTTCATCTGTTCGCATTCCTTGAGTACTTTTTTCACTGCCTGTTTGTCTTAAGGTTCTTTTCCAATTTCTTCTGCTGTGTTGAGTTTTTCTGCATCTCAACTTCCAGTACTTTGATTCTCTCCTCAGCTGCTGTTACCCTGCTGGCGAGGCCAATCATTGAGGTTTACAGTTAAGCTACCATGTTTTTCAGATCTGTTATTTCAGTTCGGAGTTTTCTTATTTCTGTCTTTGTGTTCTGTTCAGATCAATCTATGCTTTCTTTGAGTTCTACAAACATCTTCCATATTGCTATTTTAAGTTCCTTGTCTGAGAGGTTAATCAGATGGTTGGAATTTTTTAGGTCATCCGAGCTATCATCTTCATTCTCTGTGCATGTTGTTTGCCTGCGAGTTTTCCCCATTATCACGCTTGTAGTGTGGTTTTTCTTGCGTGTTGTGGTGGGTTCATTGGTAAGAAAGAGTGCGCTTCGCGGCCGCGCTCTTCTGCTGCCTCTAGTTGACAGTTTTTTTGGGGTGCACTCCTTAGGCCTCTGAGGAGAACTTCAGGTATTCAAGAAACACAGACAGGCACCAGAATGGGATATTAAAGAAGTGAATGAAAGTAAAACCACTGAAATCAAAGTTTTACATGTAGGGAAATAATTATAATGGAAAAATGATTAAACAAAGATCTAAAGAATTCATTGACATTTGACTTGCATTATAAAAAGTAATAAGGAAATTATTTTGAAAGTAAGCAATATTGATTCAAAGTTGAATTCACTCAATAAAGGGACTGCCTAAGCAGATACTTTAGTATAATTATCAAAAATACAATTTCTTCTTAAAAATTGAATAGAAAGGCATTTTTTGTTATTTCTTTTGGGACCACACCTGGCTATGCTCAGGGCTTACTCCTGTCTCTGTTCATGGTCTTCAGAGCTCATATGGGGTGCTGGGGATACAGTCTGAATAGTCTCTATAAATTGTCTAGCAGCTTCCCTATTTCTTTGATCTTGGAGATTCTTCTTATAGAATAATATGTTAAGACATTAGTAAAATTAAAAATAGTACTTGTTTAGGTTATAAAACACAACTATTTTTTCTTATCTCTTTAAATTTATTAAAATACACTTTATAGAACATTATTCTAAAATTATTCTTTTTAAGTTCATAAACTGATAATATATAAAATGTGTTTATATGTAAATATGCAGTCCATGATAGTGCTAACACAAGGATAGCAAGGAGATGGAACTATTTTGGGAGTTAATTTCTATATTGACTCTTTTTAAAGTGTTGAGCTTATCATTTAGCAAATAATTTTCTATCTTTTGGGGGGGGCACACTTTGTGGTGCTCAGAAGTTGCTCCTGGCTTTGCTCTCAGAAATCACTCCTGAAAAGCTTGGGGGACAGATAGATGCCAGGGATCAAACATGGGTTGGCTGCATGCAAGGCAAATGCCCCGCCCTCTCCCTGAGATTTTTCTCCAGGTCCCCTATCTTTTATTTAGAAGAAATTTACTCTTTTATTTTGAAGACTAGTTTAAATGGATACAAAGTTTTGATTAGTAA
The DNA here is from genome assembly GCF_024139225.1 of Suncus etruscus. Lineage (NCBI taxonomy): Eukaryota > Metazoa > Chordata > Mammalia > Eulipotyphla > Soricidae > Suncus > Suncus etruscus. The sequence continues at coordinate 46,107,324 of NC_064862.1, read as the reverse complement.
TATTTTCTTTCAAATTTGTTTATAACACCATTGTCTACTCAATATTTGTGTTTTCTCATGCAAAAGCAACTTCTGATATGACTGAGAATGCAATGATTCATTTTCTTGCTTTTATCAAAATTATCTTCTTTGTCTTTTGGATTTTATGGTATATGTAGTTGTGGAATGCTAAATTAGTGTTGCTTAAGTGATTTTAAATTTCTTGTTGTTTTGATCCATTTTATGCTAAAGAATAAATTGAATAAATCAAGGGAGAAAATTTGACATAGGAAGAGGAAGATTTGATTGTAAGCAAGAGGCAGCTCTAAGGTTTGGAACTAGGAATCCCATTTTCCAAGAGTTTGTTGAAGAGATTTTTTTCATTGTATATCCTCAGCTCCTTTATCATAAACTCATTGCCCATAAATCTGGGGGTTTAACTTAAGATTTTCAGTTATTTACCTTTGATTTGTAGGCCTACCTTTATTTCAGTACCACACAGTTTTGATTAATATAAAATTGGGAAATGCAATACCTCTCCTATTAGTTTTTTCTTCCCCTTAAGATTGCTTTGGCTGTTGGGGGTAGTTTTAATGTTTCATACAAATTTTAGTCGAGTTTGTCTGGGCATATGTATTTGTTGCCTCTGAAGTAGTTGTTCACTCAACCACAGAACCAGGGAACAATGTTTGCATTTGATGGGCATGTGGTTCTATTTCTGTGAACATCCTCCAGACACCCTTTTGCATCTGTAGTAAGCTAAGCATGATTCTAAACTCACGCTCCACACTGTAATTCATTTCACAGTGTCATTCCAGCTCTAACAGTGAGAAATTTGACTCCCACCATCTGTTGCCCAGTTCAGACTTAATTGTTTAATCTTAGTATACTGGTTTCAGAGCTGGGTTTTATTTTTCATTCACATCTAACATACCTAGACTTCCTGCCTTATATGGTGATTTTGTCCTTACCTTCCTCTATTCTTTTAGCTGTTGCGCTGTGTGTTGGGTGCTGAATACTTGACCTCATTGCACACTTGACTGAATCACAAAGTTATCAAACTAGTGGGGCTAGAGATTGTGCTCAATGGTCATGTGGGGTGTTGTCATAGATCAACTGGAATTCTTGCACTTGTAAGTGCTCTTTCATTATTTCCACCCCCAGGTACTGTTTTTGTGTCTTGCACATGGAAAGGATTTGCATCTATTTCTGTAGGATTTCTGAAGAAGTCTCCACAGGTAGATTCATATCCCTGCCTGATGGATATTTGCATGCAGACTTCAGAGTTCTGTTAGGGAGAAATGCCTGGGCTAGTGGAGAAGAAATGTATCCAGGGTAAGCATGGTGCTCCCAATAGGAGAAATTAGTAACGTGGATTACATGTCTAGACCATGTGTCATGTCCACCGGACACATGAGATAACAAACCTGTAACTCAACAGCTGTTTCATTCAGAAAGTCTTATATGCCTGATGGGCGGCCATAGAGGGATGACTTTTTCCTGGCCATAGAGGGCTTAGAAGTCTGAACAACTTAGAAATAGAGCAATTAAAGAGAGAGAGAGAGACACACACAGAGAGAGAAATGTAGCAATCAAACAGATTAGTTAGGGCAAAGAGAAAGTCAGAAAAACCATCTCTTCTCATCATGAAATTTGCTTATACATGAATGGATAGGGAGATTATTATGCTGAGTGAAATGAGTCAGAGGGAGAGGGATAGACATAGAAAATCTCATTCATCTGTGGGACATAAGAAAAATAAAAGACAGTATGGTAATAATTTTTAGGGACAATAGAGATGAAGGCCATGAAAGGAAGCTTGCCACAAAGAGCAGTGAGTTTATTTAGGGCAGAGAAGGGTCCACTATGATAATGATAGTTGAAACTGATTACTCTGGACAAGAACTTGGTGCTGAAAGGAGATAAAGTGATATGCATGGTATAATAGTGTCAAAAAAGGGGAAGAGAGAGAGTGACAGAGTGAGAGAGTAAAATGTCTGCCCAAGAGGCAGGTAGGCTGGGGAGGGATACTGGGAACATTGGTGGCGGGTAATGTGCACTGGTGAAGAGTGGTGTATATTTTATGACTAAATTTCAATCATGACAAATGTTGTAACCACAGTGCTTAAATAAAGTAATAATTAAATAAAAAGTAAAGGATAAAATAAAACAGAATAAGCAAACAAAAAACCTCCAAAACATGATTCACAGCAAATCTTACAGTGTTTATTCTGGACCACAGCAGCCAACTTCCAGAGGATGAACTTCTGTAATGTAGTTCAAAAGTTGCTTGGGCTGGAAAAGAATTGCTCTGTCGATGTGAATTACTATTCCAGCCAAGTTGTGGGGTGGCTGATGTCTCTTCCAGGCAAAAGTACTTACCTGCAGCTGTGTAACCCAGAGTTTAGCCTGCATTTTGAAGCGATGTAGATGGTAACCTGGTATAGCTTGGTGCACCCTCCCACCAATGCAGCTGAAATTACACTCACAGCACTGTACAAGTTCTTCAGGATCATTGATCTTAGAATCAGTGTAACCTGGGCATGAGACGGTAACATTTCACTATGTAGGAAGCATTGACCTTAGTAATGATAATCAGTGAGACTTCCATGGAGAGTGAAAATACAATACAAATCACCCACATTACTGGGTAATAACCACCTTGAAATAGCTTATTACGAATTTATTTAGTTTCATTTTATAGACACTTATGTTGTTTCTTAATTTTTGGTATGGGGGATACATTGCTTTGTTATTTGTACCAATGCAGACATGGAGTTCTTTAAAAATATGAAACTATACATGTTGGGTGATTTTGGGGGAATGGGCTTTCTGGACAGAGACTTGTGACTATTTAATTTTTGTATAAGTCAACTACACATTATTGTTTCGATTTATAGTTCAGGTGTGATGACAATTGAGTATTTATTATTTTATTTTCCCAATGAGAAATTTGACCCTTCTTTTATTTTGTTTGTTTTTTGTTTGTCTTGTTTTGGACTTTCTCTAGCAGTGTTCAGAGTTTACGCCTGGTTCTGTGCTCAGGGATCACTCCTGGCAGTTTTTAAGAAGTTTCAGGGATTCAACTTAGGTCAGTTGCATGCAAGGCAAGTGACCAGCCCTCTATACTGTTACCTTGCTCTGATCCTTATTCCTTTATGTCCAACTATGTATTTTACTTTTTCAGTTAGGAATGCTTATAGAAACACTTTGCCATTAGGAAACTTTTCCCAAGACCAGGAATGGTCTTTGTATACATTTAATTCAACCTATTTTTGAAAACATTTTTTTCATTTCATTAATTTTATTTATTTATTGATTGACTGGGTTTTGGGCAGTGGTGCTCCAGAGTTACTTCTGGCTCTGCACTTAGAATTGCCTCTGGTAGGCTGGGGGTCCATAACGGATGCCAGGAATCGAACCAGGTTTCTCCCGGGTCAGTCGCATGCAAGGTAAATGCCCCACTGCTGTGCTATCTCTTAGGCCCCTAAATTTTCTTAAATAATATTTTTATTTTTTCTCATTTTATAAATATAGTTTACTTTTACAATTATACTCTTACATATTTATAAAACTCTTTTGCTTTCCCTAACATTTTATCTTTGTTTTAACTTTTTATTTCCATTTCATTATTAGTGGAGTTTCTCAGGACACAGAAAATGGTTCTTTAAAGTTTTGTCATCATCGGGCTGGAGAGATAGCATGTAGGTAAGGCATTTACCTTTCATGCAGAAGGTTATCGGTTTGAATCCCGGTGTCCCATATGGTCCCCCGTGCCTGCCAGGAGCAATTTCTGAGCACAGAGCCAGGAAAAACCCCTAAGCACTGCCGGGTGTGACCCAAAAACCACACACACACACACACACACACACACACACACACACAGAGTTTTGTCATCATGTTTCCATTTTTGTTGCACCCATTTTTTTTTGTTTTGTTTTTGTGTCACACCTGGAAGAGCTCAGGGGTTCCTCCTAGCTCTATGTTCAGAAATCGTTCCTGGGTGGCTCAGGGAACATATGGGATGTCGGAATTCGAACCACCGTCCTTCTGAATGCAAGGCAAATGCACCCTCCATGCTATCTCTCCGGTCCCTGTTGCACCCATTTTTTAAAAATGATTTTTATTGATTGAGGTTCTGTGACTTACAATACTATTAATGATACTTTGTTATGCATTTACTTCCAACACTACACAGCTTGACCAAATCCACGCCCTGAATTTAGTAAGAGAAAATGTGAATGAGCAAATATCCTTATGCAATTTGAGGGAAAAACACAAGAGGACATTTTCTGTAAGATATTGAAATGGTAGCCAAGCTTTATTTTTACTTATTCTGATAAAATGGAAAGTCCAAATAGTTTAATTTATGACTTTTTAAAATGTTCCTGACAAGAAACAAGTATTGCTTATTAAAAATCACTTTTATATTTTTAAGGGAGGGACTCCAGAGCATGAAAACCGGCAAGCCTTTGCAAAAGCTGGCTCCCTGTGTGTGACACCAGGCGGGGAAAATCCACGAAAGTACACCAGCCCAGTGGGGCCCAACTGTGAAAAACTGTGAGTGTGACCTGTATATGTCTGTCTACTGTCCTCTTGTGTGAAACTCTTGCGAGTGGGGCAAAAAGAGGTTCCAGAAAACTCGCTCGCCCAGAGGCCATTTTAAGGAAGGGACTCCAGAGCATGAAAACCGGCAAGCCTTTGTAAAAGCCGGCTCCCTGTGTGTGACACCAGGCGGGGAAAATCCACGAAAGTACACCGGCCCAGTGGGGCCCAACTGTGAAAAACTGTGAGTGTGACCTGTATATGTCTGTCTACTGTCCTCTTGCATGAAACTCTTGCGAGTGGGGCAAAAAGAGGCTCCAGAAAACTCGCTCGCCCAGAGGCCATTTTAAGGAGGGACTCCAGAGCATGAAAACCGGCAAGCCTTTGCAAAAGCCAGCTCCCTGTGTGTGACACCAGGCGGGGAAAATCCACGAAAGTACACCGGCCCAGTGGGGCCCAACTGTGAAAAACTGTGAGTGTGACCTGTATATGTCTGTCTACTGTCCTCTTGTGTGAAACTCTTGCGAGTGGGGCAAAAAGAGGCTCCAGAAAACTCGCTCGCCCAGAGGCCATTTTAAGGAAGGGACTCCAGAGCATGAAAACCGGCAAGCCTTTGCAAAAGCCGGCTCCCTGTGTGTGACACCAGGTGGGAAAATCCATGAAAGTACACCGGCCCAGTGGGGCCCAACTGTGAAAAACTGTGAGTGTGACCTGTATATGTCTGTCTACTATCCTCTTGCATGAAACTCTTGCGAGTGGGGCAAAAAGAGGCTCCAGAAAACTCGCTCGCCCAGAGGCCATTTTAAGGGAGGGACTCCAGAGCATGAAAACCGGCAAGCCTTTGCAAAAGCCAGCTCCCTGTGTGTGACACCAGGCGGGGAAAATCCACAAAAGTACACTGGCCCAGTGGGGCCCAACTGTGAAAAACTGTGAGTGTGACCTGTATATGTCTGTCTACTGTCCTCTTGCACGAAACTCTTGCGAGTGGGGCAAAAAGAGGCTCCAGTGGAGCACGGCCGCTCTGCTTCGCTACGCGGCCATGCACTCTTTCTAAGGAAAGAACACCATTGCAACAAGAAGGAAAAATCACACTAAGAACAACGCTATATCACAGAAGCAAGCATTTCTCTCCAGACTGTCTTCTCTGTTGCATGCTCGGGCCTAAGATTTGATCCTGTGTGAGGCTTCATCCACGGAGGACTCCCCTCCCTTAGAGGCAAGTCGGACCATCCAGAAAGGGCGGAGCCAGAGGAGAGTGCTGCCTGCATTATATAGCCAATGAATACCACGACAACACGTAGGAAAACCCACAATACAAGTGTGACAATGGGGAAACAATGCAGGCCAGCATCAGACATAGAGAATGAAGATGACAATTCTGATGACCAGATAATGACCAACCAACTAATCAACCTCTCAGATAAGGACTTTAGACTAGCAATATGGAAGATGTTCAAAGACCTCAAAGAAACCATGGATCGAGTTGAACAGAACACTAATAAGAACCAAGAAAATGTGAAGAGAGAAATCACAAAACTCCAAACTGAAATAACATGTCAACTAACAGGCCTGAAAAAGTCAGTAAATGAAGTGAATGACAAAATGGATAAGCTCTGGGACAGGGTATCAGAAGCTGAGAATAGACTTGGTGCTGTGGAAGATGAGATACATAACAATTCCATACAGCAGGAGAGATTGGAAAAAAAACTTAAAGCAAATGAGCAGACAATGGAAAAATTAGTCAAAGAATGGGAACAGATGAAAATAGAAGTCTATGATAAGATCAACAGAAATAACTTAAGAATCATTGGAGTCCCAGAGACCCAGGAAGAAAATTTCCAGGAAGAATCAATGGTCAAGAACATCATTAAAGAGAAACTTCCAGAGCTAAAGAATATATGTGATCAAATCCTGCATGCCCGAAGAGTACCAACCAAAAGAGACCCCAGAAAAACCACCCCAAGACACATCCTAGTCACAATGACAAATCCCACAGATAGAGACAGAATTCTGAAAACAGCAAGATCAAAAGGGGAAATCACGTTCAAGCAAGCTTCCCTGAGATTTACAGCAGACCTGTCACCAGAAACACTCAATGCTAGAAAGCAGTGGTGGGATATTGTGACAAGACTGAATGAAATGAATGCTTCACCCAGAATACTATACCCAGCAAAACTCACTTTCCAGTTTGACGGAAGAATACATGGTTTCACAGACAAAAAACAGCTCAGAAACTTTAGACACAAAACCAGTCTTAAGATAAAAACTGAAAGACCTAATCTAAGACAAGACTACCCAAAAGACACACCAAATTTCAAAATAAAGATGGCGTTAAATCCCAGGACAATTCTTTCTCTCAATGTCAATGGACTAAATGCACCAGTCAAGAGACACAGAGTGGCTAAATGGATCAAAAAACTCAATCCAACCTTCTGCTGCCTACAAGAAACGCACCTGAATAGTCAGAACAAACACAGACTCAAAATAAAAGGCTGGAGAAAAATTATCCAAGCAAACAACACCCATAAAAAAGCTAGAGTGGCCATACTAATATCAGATAATGCAAACTTTATTCTCAGGAAGGTTGTAAGAGACAAAGATGGACATTTTATATTAATCAAGGGGTACATAGAGCAGGAAGAATTCACTCTCCTAAACATATATACACCGAATGAGGGGCCAGCAAAATATTTAATACAACTGTTGACAAATCTGAAAAATAATATCAACAACAACACAATAATTGTGGGAGACCTTAACACGGCTTTGTCAACACTGGATAGGTCAACCAGACTGAAACCCAACAAGAATATACTAGACCTGAGGAGAGAAATGGAAGAAAGAGGCCTAGTGGATATATATAGGACACTCCATCCCCAGAAACCTGGATACACATTCTTCTCCAATGTACATGGGACATTCTCCAGGATAGACTACATGCTGGCACATAAAACATACCTCCATAAGATCAAGAGGATAGAAATTTTGCAGACTACCTTCGCTGACCACAAGGCTCTGAAATTATTTGTGAACTCCAAAGGGACTCAGAAGAAACACTTTAACACCTGGAAGTTAAACAGCCTCATGCTCAATAACCAGTGGGTCCGAGATGAAATCAAGGAGGAAATCAAAAGGTTCCTGGAAACAAATGACAATAAAGACACAAACAATCAGAACTTATGGGACACAGCAAAAGCAGTACTGAGAGGAAAATTTATAGCTTTGCAAGCACACATCAGGAAGGAAGAAGGAGCTTACCTGAGTAGCTTAATGACACAGCTAATAGAACTAGAAAATGCTCAACAAAAGGACCCAAGAATAGGAAGACAGAAGGAAATAACAAAGCTGAGAGCAGAAATCAACGAAGTGGAAACTCAAAAAACAATCCGAAAGATCAACGAAAGCAGAAGTTGGTTCTTTGAAAAAATAAACAAGATTGATAGACCACTGGCAAACCTAACAAAGAAAGAGAGAGAGAGAAACTTGATAACTCGTATCAGGAATGAAAAAGGAGAGATCACTACTGATATGACAGAGATTCAAAGGGTAATCAGAAACTACTTTGAAAAACTCTACACCACTAAAAATGAGAACCTGGAAGAAATGGATAAATTCTTGGACTCTTATAATCTTCCACGGTTGAAGGAAGAGGATGTAGCATATCTAAACACCCCCATCACCATTGATGAAATTAAAACAGTAATCAAATGTCTGCTGAAAAACAAAAGCCCAGGTCCAGATGGATTCACTAATGAATTCTATCAAACTTTCCAAGGGGAACTACTGCCAATCTTGGCAAGACTCTTTCATGAAATTGAACAAACAGAAACACTTTCAAATAGCTTTTATGAAGCCAACATCACCTTGATACCTAAACCAGACAGAGATGCTACAAAAAAAGAAAATTACAGACCAATATCGCTGATGAATGCAGATGCAAAGATCCTCAACAAAATCCTGGCAAATAGGATTCAATGCCTCGTTAAGAAGATCATCCACTACGATCAAGTAGGTTTCATCCCAGGAATGCAAGGCTGGTTTAACATCAGTAAATCTATCAACATAATACACAACATCAATAACAAGAAAAATAAAAACCACATGATCATATCAATAGATGCAGAGAAAGCATTTGATAAGGTCCAACACCCATTCTTGATCAAAACTCTCAGCAAGATGGGAATGGAGGGAACCTTTCTCAATATAGTGAAGGCCATCTACCACAAGCCAGTGGCAAATATTATCCTCAATGGAGAAAAACTAAAAGCCTTCCCTCTAAATTCTGGCACAAGACAAGGCTGTCCTCTCTCACCACTCTTATTCAACATTGCACTGGAATTACTTGCTATAGCGATTAGGCAAGAAAAGGATATCAAGGGAATCCAGATAGGAAAGGAAGAAGTCAAGCTCTCACTGTTTGCAGATGACATGATACTCTACTTAGAAAACCCTAAAGACTCTATCAAAAAGCTTCTAGAAACAATAGACTCATATAGCAAGGTGGCAGGCTACAAAATTAACACACAAAAATCAATGGCCTTTCTATACACCAATAGTAATAAGGATGAAATGGACATTAAGAAAACAACCCCATTCACAATAGTGCCACACAAACTCAAATATCTTGGAATCAACTTGACTAAATATGTGAAGGACCTATACAAGGAAAACTATAAAACTCTGCTCCAAGAAATAAGAGAGGACACACGGAAATGAAAACGCATACCCTGCTCATGGATTGGCAGGATTAACATTATCAAAATGGCAATACTCCCCAAGGCATTATACAGAATTAATGCCATCCCTCTAAAGATACCCATGACATTCTTCAAAGAAGTGGATCAGACACTTTTGAAATTCATTTGGAACAATAAACACCCCTCGAATAGCTAAAGCAATCATTGGGAAAAAGAATATGGGAGGAATTACTTTCCCCAACTTTAAACTGTACTACAAAGCAATAGTTATCAAAACAGCATGGTATTGGAATAAGGACAGGTCCTCAGATCAGTGGAATAGGCTTGAATACTCAGAAAATGTTCCCCAGACATGCAATCACCTAATTTTTGATAAAGGAGCAGGAAATCCTAAATGGAGCAGGGAAAGCCTCTTCAACAAGTGGTGTTGGCACAATTGGATAGCCACTTGCAAAAAATTGAACTTAGACCCCCAGCTAACATCATGTACGAAGGTAAAATCCAAATGGATTAAAGACCTCGATATCAGCCCCAAAACCATAAGATATATAGAACAGCACATAGGCAAAACACTCCAGGACATTACAGGCATCTTCAAGGAGGAAACTGCACTTTCCAAGCAAGTGAAAGCAGAGATTAACAGATGGGAATATATTAAGCTGAGAAGCTTCTGCACCTCAAAGGAAATAGTGCCCAGGATACAAGAGCCACCCACTGAGTGGGAGAAACTATTCACCCAATACCCATCAGATAAGGGGCTAATCTCCAAAATATACAAGGCACTGACAGAACTTTACAAGAAAAAACATCTAACCCCATCAAAAAATGGGGAGAAGAAATGAACAGACACTTTGACAAAGAAGAAATACACATGGCCAAAAGACACATGAAAAAATGTTCCACATCACTAATCATCAGGGAGATGCAAATCAAAACAATGATGAGATACCACCTCACACCACAGAGAATGGCACACATCACAAAGAATGAAAATAAACAGTGTTGGCGGGGATGTGGAGAGAAAGGAACTCTTATCCACTGCTGGTGGGAATGCCGTCTAGTTCAACCTTTATGGAAAGCGATATGGAGATTCCTCCAAAAACTGGAAATCGAGCTTCCATATGATCCAGCTATACCACTCCTAGGAATATACCCTAGGAACACAAAAATACAATACAAAAACCCCTTCCTTACACCTATATTCATTGCAGCACTATTTACCATAGCAAGACTCTGGAAACAACCAAGATGCCCTTCAACAGACGAATGGCTAAAGAAACTGTGGTACATATACACAATGGAATATTATGCAGCTGTCAGGAGTGATGAAGTCATGAAATTTTCCTATACATGGATGTACACGGAATCTATTATGCTGAGTGAAATAAGTCAGAGAGAGAGAGAGAAAAATGCAGAATGGTCTCACTCATCTATGGGTTTTAAGAAAAATGAAAGACACCCTTGTAATAATAATTTTCAGACACAAAAGAGAAAAGAGCTGGAAGTTCCAGCTCACCTCAGGAAGCTCACCACAAAGAGTTATGAGTTTAGTTAGAGAAATAACTACATTTTGAACTGTCCTAATAACGAGAATGTATGAGGAAAATGGAGAGCCTGTCTAGAGTACAGGCTGGGGTCGGGTGGGGAGGAGGGAGATTTGGCACATTGTTGATGGGAATGTTGCACTGGTGATGGGTGGTGTTCTTTACATGACTGAAACCCAAACACAATCATGTATGTAATTAGGGTGTTTAAATAAATTAAAAAAATCACTTTTATTCATTCTTGTTCTACATTATTATATTACTCCAGCAGAAGTCTAACACCAGCCATAAAAAGGGTCTGCCCCTTTTAGAAATACCTCACTCTATTATTATTGGCTGGTTGGGCCTATAAAAGGACACCCCCATTTCCCATCCCCGTGAAGTGGGGTAGAGAGTCAGTGTTGAGATCTGTAGCAGTTTGAATAGAGAGTTGGAGCATCAATTGACCGAACTGTTTCTACTCCTGGCTACGGCTTTCCCCCCTAATTTTCACTGCATCTTTTGAACTGGCTACCCTTTGAAAACTCGCTTCCCCTTTACCTGCCCCTCAATCTGACCTTACTCTGGTCCTACACCCAGATTTCTCTCCCTTTCCTTCTCTCTTTCTCTCTCCCAGCCTAGAGGTTTATCATTGGCCCCAGGGCTTCTCTGTAAAAAAAAGGCTTGAAGTATTTTGTCAGTCTTGCCAGCAAAGTCCACTCGCATGCTTGGGCCCATCTCTGGCAGCTTGGCTCTCTGGTAATTCATGAGTCGTGATCTCTTTGGTATTATTCAATGTTAATGTACATAGTAAAAACTTTTCTCCAGACACTGCCCTGCTCTACTTTTCTTATCAAATGTGAGAACAAAGCCTGTTCCCATCAACCCCACCACCTCACCCCAGTCTTTAACAGCTGCTGGGGTGAGGGAGGGAGGGAGGTAAGTTTCCAATTTTTTGTCCGCCTGCTTTGAGTTTTCTCATAAACTGCAGGTGCTTCTGCCCATCAATCTCAGGAATTCCATGATGGCTCCCAGGACTGCACAGGATTATAACGAAGTGATCAGAGCCCCATGAGTGAATTTTTTTTAATATAAAATTTTTATTTTGATCATAATGGCTTCATATTGTTGACAATAATATTTTAGGTACATATTTACATAAAACAGGGGGGATTCCCATCGCCAAATTGTCATCCCTATGCCTCCCGTTTCTTCCACACCCCAGGGCGGCTAGAATATGTGGTCCCCTCTGTATCTAACCCACTACTTAGTAGTCTTGCACCTGTTTGGTCCTGATGCCTCCCTTATTTCCCCCTCTATCTGGAGTCAGGACTAGCTAGTTCAAGTTGCGTGGTTTTGTTTGAAGGAGAAAAAAGCAATAAACTGGGGTAAGAGTCTAATACCCTGAAAATGGGCGGAGTCCTAAAGGCTCTCATCATCACTCTGGGAGATGGAGAAAAAGTAGGTGAAACACTCCACTAGTACCAAAAGAAGTGTCAAATATCCAGTGAGGGCTCCAGCTATTTCGATAAGCACCACACAGAGCAGACAAAACAAACAAACAAACAAGTAGAAAAAAAAATAAAACAAAAACAGACAAACAAAAATCACGCCATGGTCTTGAATTAAGAAACATGGCATAGCACATAACGAAAGAGAAGAAAGGAAGAGAAAAAAAAATAAAAAAAATAAGTATAATTGGGGACTACACTTTCAATAATCACACCCAAACAGAGAAATCGACCAAAATAGATTGGTAAATCAAAAATAATAATAACAATAATAAATGAAGGTACTATATATATTTATATCAAAAAAATAACCAAGGTTTTGTGCTTTTTGTATTTTTTGTTTTTTTCCCTCCTGCACTGGCACAGTAAATATTGGGGTCATTCGAAAAAAGAATTCACTTGGCCTAAGAGATATGGGATTTCTCCGTCCTTGGAGCATACTGTCATGGGATCAACTCTAGACATTGCTCAGGATCCTTTACTTTCCCGGTGGTGTTTTTTTGTTTTGTTTTTTTTTTTTTTTCTTTCTTTTTTTTTTCCTTTGGTGTGTGGAAGACTTCTGCTCTGTGTTTTAGAGGTCTCAGTATCTGTACAGATCCTGAGGTGGGACTTATGATGAAGTCAGTCTTTGTGGTTCTAGAGGTTCTGTTACCTCAGTGTCATTTTAACCCATCTTCTGTGGTTGATGATCTTGGTCTTTGCACTGAGCCTAGGGTGGCACCTAGGATAGCGTCTTTCTTTGTGCTCCCAAAAGCCCCATTCCGTTACAATTGTCTCTGCCATGAGTGAATTTTTATGTATAAAGCCTCCCATCAGTGGTATCTAATTACATACTTTAAAAAATCACTTTCTTAAACCTTAAATATCAACATTTCACACATACCATAATAATTAGTACAGGCTATATTGCTCTACCATGTAGTAAAAATAAAAAGTGGACAAATCAGAAATATTTAATGAGATGTTTTAAATAAGGCCTAGAGTATACATGTTTGAGAAGATATTTTCAACATTTTTAAAATACAAAATTTACTCTTCATTAATTTAAAGAAGAAACAATCTTGGAAAGCAAAATAAGAGATACAGCCTACTAGGATATCTTGGAACAGTTTGTCATTTTAGTACACAGAATGAAAATATTGTTTTTTGATTGCAATATCACGTCTTGCAGAATTCAAGACAGAAAATGATGTCAATTCTCAGAAGCTTGTAATGATGTTTTTTTAAATTTTTCCTAGAACAATAAATTAGGAAGAAATCATCTCACCATGGAGTATTCCCAAAGGCATGAAGATTATAACTACACAGAGAACTACCATAATCAAGTGAATGAATGAGGGAACTGGAAAGCCTGTCTGGAGTACAGGTGGGGGTGAGGTGGGATGGAGGGAGATTTGGAACATTGGTGGCAGGAATGATGCACTGGTGAAGGGGGGGTGTTCTTTACATGACTGAAACCTAATCACAATCATTTATGTAATCAAGATATTCAAATAAAGAGAAAAAAAAGAAATTAAAAGAAAAGATTATATCCATTTGCAATGCACTCATTGAGCTCTTTGGTGATGGAGAAAAGATTGACAACACCCACATGTGGAAATTTAGGTATCACCAGAGAAGTGGACCCCTCAGAAAAGGAGAACAAAGCTTCAAGAGAATCTAAAGGTCACAGTAAGAATATAAAAAGAACTTAAAAGATACTCAGCAAGGTAACTACAAAAGGGCAGAGGAAACACAATGGGAGGACTATCCACTCAATTGAGCTGATGGGGGTAAGTGAAAAGGTGACTCTGGGGTCCTTTGGGTAGGGAATTTGGCACAGTGGTGATGAGTGTGGAGTTGGAAGTATGCATGAAAAACCATCATTAATAGCACTACAGATCACAGAACATCAATAAATTCTTAAAGTATGAAAGAAACACAAGAGTCCAAGTCTTTTTCCCAAGACAACATATCAATTTTTCCCCAAATATAATAGTTTCCTGAACAAAATATTCTTAGATTAACATAAGGGTAGAGAAAGAGATACATGTCCAAGTGAGGACGCTGACTTCTTCAGATGGGAAAAGCAACACCAGATAAATTTTTCTTTTTCTTTTTTTAATATTTTTATTTAAACACCTTGATTACAAATATTATTGTAGTTGGTTTACAGTCATATAAAGAACACCCATCTTCACCAGTACAACATTCCTATCACCAATGTCCCAAATCCTCCTTCCCATCCCCCCGGCCTGTATTTGAGATAGGCTTTCTACTTCCCTCATTCAATGAAAGATATTTTTGCAATAATTCTCAGAGACAACAGAAATGAGGGCTGGAAGGTCCAGCTCACGATATGAATCTCATCACAAAGAGTGGTGAGTGCAGTTAGAGAAATAGCTACACTGACAACTATCATAACCAGATGAAATTTTATATGTGCAAAGAACTCAAGGCTGGTCAGCTTGGGAGAGGCCCAAACTAATTGCTTAATTTACCCTGAAACCAACTCTGTAAAGGTTCCCTGAGGTGCCATTCTCTGCCCTAGAGGTTGGTCTTCATCAAAACCAGAAATATGTTGGCTCAGCCTTTACCCCTTCACCTCTGGAGATATCCATGTTATCTCTTCAATTTCTCTCTGTCTCTCTCTCCTCTCTCTCTTTCTCTCTCTCCTAAGTAAATTAAACATTTTACTTCACTAAACAGTTCATTTAGGAAACTGAATTGAATAACCAATTACTGCAGAATATTCTCTTGGTGGGAGAAGGAAGAATGGAAAGAGGGAAAGAAGGATAGAAAGATGGATGTGCACCATTAAATCAGAGTATAATGTATATAGCTGTATATCCAGCTCCCCTTAGCTTTCTAAATAATACAATTTTAATTCTGGGTCTTGAGTATCAAGGCCCTTTCACCTTGGAGTTTTCTTACTGTTGATATCTGCTTCCAGTTCAGGATTTTAAGGACCAATTATTTAGAGAAGTAAAATTACTTCTAGATTTTTGTTTGTGAAGGGGGTAATATAAACATATTTGATAAGCAGTAGGGTTATTTAAAAAGTTGGAGCCATTTTGGGATCCCCCAGTGATTAATCTATATAGAGGATAGTCTAATAAAAGAATAATAATGATAATGTCTTGTATTGGAAGCCTTATGCCCCAATCCCAGGGTACTGGAGAGACATGGGTCTGGAAGCAAATGCTGATGCAGGAAATAATCCACATGTGGTTAAGGGGATAAAACAGGTTCAGGAACTTCCACACACAAGCCTTCCACTCCTAAGAAGCATCTAGCTCAGTGGTGGAAAACCAAAAACTGCAAGCAGGTTTCCCAAGACCTGTAGTCTCTATTCGGAAGCACCAGACCACAACCTGGGTTGGAGAGAATGGTACCATTCCAAAGGATGCTTTCATCCAAAGGTGCTTTCAACCAATGAGTAACAAACATATCCTGAATAGGATAGAACTTGGTTAATCCAACATTGTCTAATTCCTAGTTCAGTTATTTCCTCTGTACTGGGCCTTGACTTTTCAGTAAATCCCCTTGAATCTGTGTGAAAGAAATTTCTCTATTGTTTTCTGAAAGTGGCTGACTTAATAGTTTGATTTCTCAGTGGAGTACAGAAATAGGCTTCGTGAGTTCTTTCCTATCAGATAGTGTCGGCTGAACCTAGTGAAGTAAAATCTTGCCGCAGCTTGTGCTGAAGCCTTGAACAGCACCATTGCTGGTGGTGACTCATTTCTCAGCTTCAGGAATCTCCAGTCCAGCTTAGCTTTGGGAAGCATGGGGGAAAGAAGATGGTGGCTAAAAGCAAGGCCAGGTAGACCTGGAGCTACAAGAGATTCTGGATTAGACACAAGAAGATATCATCTCTCTCTCTCTCTCTCTCTCTCTCTCTCTCTCTCTCTCTCTGTGTGTGTGTGAAAACAAGATCTTGGACTGGGGATATGGGTTAAGTGTATACTGGGAGCAAGTTTAGTGTAACCTATATTTTCTTTTCTTTCCTTTTTTCCCTTTTTTGTGTGTGTGTGGTTTTTGGGTCATACCCAGCAGCACTCAGGGGTTACTCCTGGCTCTATGCTCAGAAATCGTTCCTGGTAGGCTTGGGGGACTATATGGGATGCCAGGATTCGAACCGCTGTCCTTCTGCATGCAAGGCAACTGTTTTACCTCCATGCTATCTCTCCGGCCCCAGTGCTTTCTTTTCTTCTCTTCAAAGCTGAGGCAACTATTGAGGAGGAAAAAAGACAAAAGAAACAAGTAAAATCTTATTGTTTGGCAAAAGTGACAACCCTTCCTAGGATGGTAACACATGCAAGGCTCTTTTGAAATAAGACAGAACCAAGCAAATGGTTTTACATAGAGAATGACTCATGGATGCAAAAAAACTTCCATGGAGACAGAGGATTCAGAAGAATGAGACAAATATTGACCTTTCTCCTTGTTACTGTGCTAAGAGCACATCTCTGATGATGCTTCTCCAACAACTTTGGTCCATTTGATGCATAACTATTGTCAACTTATCATATGTTCCTCAGTAGTACAGCTCATTCTTTCATTTCACAAATATGCCTGAAAATCAATATGTTCAGATGATGTCATCACCCTAACTCTACACAGCATAAAGTCAGACTATCTCTTTGCCCCTCTCTCTGAACCATGCTTCCCATCTGGCAAGCTTATTAAATTTGGAGAAGTGTCTTCTCCTGAGATTTTTAGATTAAAAAGAGGAAGGAAAACAATAACACTAAGGTTATACTATGTCATAAAAGAATGATTTAATTTTGCTTCCATTGGTTCCAAAGACAGCAGACACATTTTCTGAAAGTTAAGTTTCCTCTCACAAAATCACAAAAACTCAAATACATGGAACTATGGGTAGCAAATTCAACCATGGTCTGACTCCATGATGCAGTGCTGGGCCAGCACAGAAGTCTCAGAGTGTGGGTTCCTATTCACAGTGAGGACACCAGGACTCTGGCTTCATTGCCTGAAGAGAGAACAGCAGCTATAGTCATCAGTGAGGGTAAAAATCTGGCTGACTGACCTACATGTAAAAAGGCCTGCAAAGCAATAATCCCAGCAAATTCTCCAGGAAGAATCCCAGCAAAATGGTCAAGTTGAAGAGATCTTGAAAATTACGAACATAACTAGTTCACTCAAAGGGTTATTCTAACCTATGATTACTCTTTCAAATAAACAGAAGATTCTTTCCACCTAATTTGTTAAGCAGAGACAAAAGACTTTTGAATGGCTTAATGTCAACCGGAATCACAAAAGTCTTTAATATCTCAGTTTCTATGTCTTAATGTAGAGTATTAATCCATGATGATGACTTTACTATCTGAGCAACATTAGGCAGAATGTGAACAACACACCTTCTGTGGAACCATACTTGGCAGATTTGAATATATACTGACCAGCATGCAAACATTTAGTAAGTGTGTGTTTGTGTCAACAACAAAATACTTACTTTTACTTGCAAAAATAACTTACTGTCACTAAGAGAACTTTAATAAAAGACTCATTTTTCCTGTCATCTCTGGAAATACTTTTATTCAACATAGTCTTACAATGAATTGCCAAAAGGAAAAATATTTAGGCCCGGAGAGATAGCACAGAGGTGTTTGCCTTGCAAGCAGCCGATCCAGGACCAAAGGTGGTTGGTTCGAATCCCGGTGTCCCATATGGTCCCCCGTGCCTGCCAGGAGCTATTTCTGAGCAGACAGCCAGGAGTAACCCCTGAGCACTGCCGGGTGTGACCCAAAAAACAAACAAACAAAAAAGAAAAAATATTTACAAAGCAAAGGAAATTTTTCCTGCATTATTATTTCTTGTATCTCTGGTTGTATACTTTTAAAATAGTAAGGCATTGAAGTCTTTGGTAATCTCTCTCATAGAAAGTGGCTCTGTTCTATGTTTAAGTTCTAAAAAATAAATGGGTGTTTCTTGCTTAATAAATAACACTTGCTCAGTGGTGGACAGGACATACAGAAAATCTCAGTGCTGTGATTTGGTGACCATGTAGTTTTTCAGCTTTCTGAATTCTGTAAATATCAAAAGTAGGTGATAATCAGTGAGTCAAAGGTTTTTCTTCTTCTTCTTCTTCTTCTTCTTCTTCTTCTTCTTCTTCTTCTTCTTCTTCTTCTTCTTCTTCTTCTTCTTCTTCTTCTTCTTCTTCTTCTTCTTCTTCTTCTTCTTCTTCTTCTTCCAATTTGCATGGTTCCAATGTCAGAACTTGTGTTTCCATCTGGTCTCAATTAGCTGTGACTCACAATGGTTACTCACTGCTTCGACCCATTAATGTTGCCCATAGGCTTAGCTGGCGGGTCTCTCCTGGCTCAGATCTTGGCAGGTGCTTGGGATTTCACTGCTCCCTCCTGTGCCCCTTATCAGGGGTCATTGCCAGGTAAGACACTTTCTGAGAACATTGAAAACATGTCACTTCTCAGTCCAGCACTGTAGGAGGATCATGTTTCCTCCCCCCAGCACAAACAAACAAACAAGCCCTGGCAGGTGGTTTTTCAGATACAAAATCATAATCTTTGAAGACAAATTTGTGAGTCATGGCGTTGCACATGTTTCACATGATTCGGGATCACGCAAACACGGTATCCTGGAGACAGGGAACCTCGGAGGGCCTCTAATCCAATGCAAATCTGTAATGAAGCAAGAGTTCCTTCCAGGCATGCAGTCAAGGAATGCCTTGAGGTAAATGTGAAGCGTGATTCCACCGTCACCTTGGACAACGGTGCTGAAGCAAACTTGGGAGTGTCAGATACTCTCTAAAAGTGTGTGCCCAGAGGTGTCTATCCCCATCCTGCTGTCTTGAGATACTCTCTTAGAAAAATTGAAAATTTCTGCATGAATAATTTTTTAGCTGTGTTTAATTTCATTGACCCCTATGGCTTAAGTTTCTGAAGGGAATCCTTGAAGCCAAGTTAGAAATGCTCAGAAATAACTATTTTATATCTGATCCATCTTAATGGACTGAATAGTTCCTCATGGTTGTCTGTTATTCTTTTTTGACTGCTATTAATGATGGAAACCACACTCTATTCTTTCCAATGTGTCTATAAGAAATGATGTTCTTTATTCTCATTAGTCAGGCACCCTCAACTTTTTGGTAGGTCCTCACATTGGTCCTGGTCCTGTCATTTTGGACAAGGTCTCACTAGAGGACACATGAAATCAAGTCTTCCCATGCTTGTGATTTAATACAAGTTCTGGTACATAAAAATTAGTTTTAGAATTTAGGAAGGGGCTAGAGTGAAATACAACAGGGAAGGCACTTACCTTGTATAAAATTGATCTGGGTTCAATTCTCAGCACATATGGGCCACAAAGTGATCCCTGAGTGCAAAATCAAGATTAAGCCCTGAACATCATCAGATGTGGCCCAGCAAAAAACCAAACAACCTGAAGAAATAAACAAAACAAACAAAAGCAGATTAGACTAAATGGAGTAAAGGAAGTTACCAATTCAGTTGTATGTTTGGCAAACATGGAAACTGGGAGAAAGGAAAGGGCTCTGTTTTCCACTTGCTTCTGAGCCAAAAAGTGGGGCTCATGACCTGATGCACTTAATACTGGTGTCAACCCCTCGTGGTTCCTCTACTCTTAATAGATTCCCCAGGTGAGTAGATACAGGTGGCTCTTGATGCAGTGTAGTAAAGTTCAATGTAGTGCTCAGGCTGAAAAAAGGGTCATCGAACCCAAGGGGCTGATACAGGGCATAGAATTCAAAATAAAATAAATTTTAAGTTTTCAAATATTTTAGTACCTCTTTTGTCTTGAGGTATGATATTTGACTTGAGTACTAGTGTGTGTGGGCGCTTGCCTTGTATGCAGTCAACCAACCTTCAATCTCTGACATCTCATATAACCCCCAGAGTAACACTAGAAGTGACCTCTAAGCCCCACTGGGTGTGACCCAAAAACAAAAACAAAAAGAATACTAGTAGGTGTGCAGACTAAAGTCATTGAGGGTACAAACTTAGCACTCCCAACTTGGTTTGCCTAAAGACCAAGTCTGTGCATATGTTTGAATATATGTGTGCAAAGAGATGTCTGGTCTAGTTTTCTGACTCTATTAAATAGAACAACTTTAATTTATGAGTTTCATTTAGTGTTGAAAGTTATGGCAGAAAGTGGGACAATGGGACCTGTGGTGTGGTGAGAAAGACCAGAGTCTCATAGTTGGGGATACTACCTCTTGGGAATCCTTCTTTCTGCAGCAATATGAGATTCCCACTCAGACCACAGGTACACCCTTCAAAGCATACTTTCACAGGCCCATTGTTTCAGTGTTTTTTTTGTTTTGTTTTGTTTTTTGGTTTTTGGGTCACATCTGGTAGCGCTCATGGGTTACTCTTGGCCTCCATGCTCAGACATCGCTCCTGGCAGGCTCGGGGGACCATATGGGATGCTTGGATTCGAACCAATGAGCTTCTGCATGAAAGGCAAACACCTTATCTTCATGCTTTCTCTCCGGCCCCTGTTTCAGTGTTTTTAAGGAACACTAATTTGTTCTAATTCTGCAAGTAAATCTGTACTTTGTGATTCATTAAATATGAAGACAATCTTTTCTATCCAAAAGAATATAGATGTCTATGCTTTTGGTATCATAGTGATGCTTGTTGCTGGAGGGAAAGGTCACTCTGCTCATGAGATCTCAGACCTGAGCCCAAAGAGGCAGCATGTTCTCCCATTGGCATTGGTTGCGAGACTCCAACTCTACCAAGTGTGAGGTGATTGTTCTGGCATCTTGCCTTTTGAAATCTCTGATAATTCTGAAATGACATTTTCTTTTGAGTTACTAACTTATTTTCAACCTCAAATTTGTGCTAATAAAATTATCAATTACTTTAAAAAATTACTTTAACCACTGTGGTTATAAGGTTGTACATAATATAGTTGGTTTTTTTCCCCACAGTGACAAAATTGTTCACGATTGAATTTCAGTCGTACTATGTCCAACATCCCGCACCACTGCACATTTCTTGCCACCAATGTCCCCAGTTTCCCCCACCCTTCTCTCCCCTCTGCCTGCCTTTGTGAGGTATTTAAAAAAAGTATGGCAATAATATCCAGAAACAATAGAGAAAAGGGCAAGGAGGACCAGTCCATGGTAGAAAGCTTATCAATTACTTAAAAAAGATGTAGCATCTTGTAATGTCCTGGAGATGGGTTCAGTGGTGAAACATGACAATTATATGTAGGTTCCTGTGCTGCTGCCTTGTGGGGCAGGGGAGCACTCATGGGTGGGAAAGGGAGTCCTGAAAGCTCCCTTTTCCTGCTCTAAAAAGGCATGTATCTTTCCAGAAGGTTCAGTGTGAACAGAACACAATTTCTTTGGCTTAAGCTTTCAAATAGTTTCCAATGAGGAAGATTTGAACTAGGTACATTGACCTGTGAATTCACAGGGACACTGTGGGAGAATGCTTTTTAACTGGAGGGCCCATGACCTAAATGGAGATGGCACTATCTTGCTGTCCACTTTAGAAGAAAGCTGCATAAACTTCTTTAGAACATTACCAGGCAGAGAGACTCTGAAATCAGTGGTTGGGGGTCCTTCCATTCCTGCTCTGACACTTTCCCAGCCAGCCCCATTGCATACTTTCCCTGGAAGTTCTAGAAGTTCCCTCCCATTGCAGGTGGAGGAAAGGCATGAGCCATCCTATCCCCCTAGCAGGCTAGGAAAAGGCTTGGCCCTCTTATCCTATGAGGGACCACTTTCACCACATCCATCACACATTCTAGATTCTGCTCAGAGTTTGTTATTTCTGCGGCCGCCTTTTCAAGTACGCACTTTCAGGGCATTTTGCTTCCTGCTTTCCCACCATGTGCAACAACTGTTTCTTTCATTACCTCAGGATTCTACCTCCAGGATGTCAAACTAATACAGACCCCATGTTACCCTTTATGAGATTATTAATATCCACACATTTTCCCAAGAATGTTAAGTCTCTAGATAGCACTTTACATCAAAAACATCAAAAACACACAATACATGTTAAGAATTCTTGAGCCACCCACATCGACACTAGTGTTTCTTGTCACCACCCTACTCAGTCATCCTAGGGGAATTAATTTCATCCTGGCCCTAATATGTGGGGCCCAGGGATGGCTGTGGGCATGTGATGCAATGAAAAGTGGTGAGAGACACCCTGGGACTCAGAAGGGATTTTCGACTCCTGATACTCTTTTTTAATTAAAATTTTTAAAAAGATAATTATTATAACACCTTGATTTACCAACTTGTTCATAAAACAGCTGTTTTAGGCATTAAATGTTACATCAACCCTCCCCACCAGTGTGACCCTCAGTTCTTCAGTGTCCCCAATCTCCCATCCATCACACACACAAAAATTTACTTTAAATTGTTAGTTATAATACTAAGGAAATAGAATTATTCAAATTTAGATAATCAAGGGTCCATTTGAAATATTGTTCTATCTCTCTATGGTGTTACTAAATCAGTGTCTAAGGATTTACTGAGCTTTGGTTGGCACTAGTTGAGATTCTGTATTACTGTTTAGAGCTTGGGATATTTCTAGGGAACTTTCCTATCAGATTTGCTGTGATTCTGCTGGTCTGATATTACTATAAAATTTTGAGGTGTTGTTGCTGCTTGAAACCTTGTGATCTATAATATATAGATTAGAAATGAATTTGGTGGTGTGGCAGCTTGATAAGGCTAAGTTGTAGAGCTGAGCTATTTTTGTTGGAAGATATCAGATGTAGCTGTGGCTTCAGAAAGAAAAGAAGGAAGACACAGAAGGAAAGAAGGGAAGAAGGGAAGGAAAGAAGGAAGGAAAGAAGGAAGGAAGAAAAGAAAAAAGGAAAGAAGGAAGAAAGGAGAGAAAGAATGAAGGGAGAGAAAGGAGGAAGGAAGGAAGGAAGGAAAGGAAGAGGAAGAATAGAAGAAGTAAAGAAGAAATGAAGGAAGGAAAGGGAGGAAGGGAAAAGAGCAAAAGGAAGAAGGGTGGAGGGAAGGGGAGAAAGGGGAAGGAAATGGGAGAGAGGAAAGATGGGGTGAGTGGGAATGAAAGAGAGGAGTATTAGTTTACACCTTGCTTTTTCCCAAAACAAAGGCATTCCCCTAACTTTCTTTCTTTTCATCAATCCCTTTGACTTGTAAAAATCCACCTGGATCTTACTCATTCTCCAGGTTGATTAATAAAGATGGGCTTGGGGCAGAGTGAAACCATGAGGCAGAGAGGGACCAAGAGGTGAGAAGCAGATTGACTCTATAATTCTCTCCTGACTGGCTTGGTTTATTAATTCTTCGTAGCTACCCTACTTTAGTCCCATTCACCCAGGGTTAGAAATACATGGGAACTGATTTTAAAAAAGAAGGACGAAAGGAAGAAAGAAGACAAGGAAGAAATAAAGAAAAGGAAGAAGAAAATCTGTCTCCTTATTGGTTCACTGCCTACTAGAGAACAAAGTCAAATTAATACAAGGAAGAAGTGACAGACCATGTACACATCCATAAGTGGTGCTAAAATATCGTGTGAGACGGGAGGCTCAGATTCCACCAAAGCACAGAGACAGTGTGGCCTCGGCTCTCCAACAAACTGTCAGGTCCATTTTCGGCTGAGGTGACAGCTCATGTAGAAGGACTTCAAAGGAGCTGAATAATTCCAAATACTCTGGTGGACTTGAAGGGCCAAAGCATAGCAGCCAAAGAAAACAAATGCTTGGAAGGCAGGAAGGCCATGGCACTCCAGAACCCCCCTTTGTCCCAGAAGAGTGTAGGCTGGGAGGGAAGATGGGCAGAGAAAGCAGAGACTATAAAGTTGTTGTCCCCCTCTCACCCACCCTTCTTCTAATCAGAGCTGCATGGAGCTAGGGAGCTTCTGTCTAAATAGTAACAATTTGTTAAATCCATTACTTTGAGCAGGCCAATCCCTACTTATTAAAATTAGATCATCATTAAAGAGCAAAAAGAAATGCTTCTTCCATACCCTTCCATTGTGTTCACTGCTATTATTTCCTTTAGTTTGAAGCTCTAGGTATCAAATTCTGGGCCTATACATGTGAGACATATATTCTATTATCAAGTGGCTTCATTAGCCCTGTAGTGTAATGCTTTTTAACAACCATCAAGACATGGTAGCCAAATTGACAAAGGAGTGAATGGATGGAATGCACACAGTGGAATGTGCCTCATGGGACACTAGTCATAGAGTGGAAT
The DNA here is from genome assembly GCF_024139225.1 of Suncus etruscus. Lineage (NCBI taxonomy): Eukaryota > Metazoa > Chordata > Mammalia > Eulipotyphla > Soricidae > Suncus > Suncus etruscus. The sequence goes on along the minus strand of NC_064862.1, from coordinate 46,082,885 downwards.
GTATATAATAAAATATTATTCACTTTGTCCCCCCAAGAAATAAATTCTGTCATTTGATACAATATGGATTACTCTGGAAGGCGTTACGCTGAGCCTCACACAGACCAAATGATATAGGCCACAAATTCAAGATGAATCTCAGATAGGTGGAGACTTTGTAAGCAGACAAGGTGAAGGTGTCCTGGAGATGCACAGGATGGTGGTATTTAGGTGCTGTAGTGTGACATGCTAAGTGCTTTTGTCACATAAGAACCAGTAACCAAAGGGAGCAGGAGGAAGCATGGAGGTGCCAGGCATGTTTCTGTACTTACTGGTGGTAATGTTATTTCTGTGATATGTACCATCATCAGGTTGAGGGGGTCGCCTACTTAAAGCTTCAGAAAAGAAAAGGGCTAACAGGCACTCATGTATCTGTAGGTGATTGGGGTGAAACTGTTTCCTATGGTGCATTGACAAATTGTATGTTAATGAGAACACTTCGGGAGGAATGATGCTGGCCGCAGACTCTGAGCAGGAAGCATGAGGTATGACAGTGGGAGGATCATCGTGGGGCTCTCACCCCAGTTCAACATCTCCCCCCTCTTTGCCTCTAAGGCAGGAAGGCAGAGGACAGTCCCTGGGTGGATACCTCTTGTGACCATGAGCCTCTAGAGACAGTAGGTGGCCATCTCAGAGTTGAAAGCTCCCCTAACTCAACAATCATGAAAATTGAAAAGCAAACTTGATCACCTGGCAGTGTAGACTAAACACAATGAAGAATCAATGTTCAGTTCTCACTTCCCCCCAGGAGCTCCTACCTTGTTTGCCCATGACAAAGTCAGTATACATGTACTTGCTAAGAAGTGAATGTTCTTGTTTTAGAAAATACATGAATTCCTATTATATCTCACATGGTTATTTACTTACGTATAGTTTCACTGTAAAAAATCATATCAAAGACAAATCACTCAGCAGACTTCACCCCATAGTCATCAGACTCTGGGATAGCAGATCCTCCACCCGAATTCTTACCTTTATCACAGGAGGAATATGGTCTTGTCTACTTGGCTCAGGGGAACAGGAACTCAGAGGTATTTTCCTGGTGCAGAAGAACAAATAGGACAGATGAATCAGAAGAGTTTTCAATCATGGGCCTGGTGGAGGGCCAACTCCCTGCTCTCTCAGAAGAGCCTGAGGAGAAGTGCTGGGTGGGAAGAAAGAGCAAAGGGTTTCACTGACAGAAACTTAGAAGACCGTAAAGAAATGTGCCTGAATCATTTAAATGATATCAGTTTCCCAACTAATGTGGGCTTCCCTTTATCAACTCTCCGACAAAGTTGATAATAATTTGAAGATGTTGGCACATAAGAGTTTTCTTTTTCTTTTTCTTTTCTTTTCTTTTCTCTTCTTCCTCCTTCCTTCCTTCTCTTTCTTTTTCTTTCTTTTCTTTCTTTCTTTCTTTCTATTCTTTCTTTTCTTTCTTTTCTTTCTTTCTTTTCTTTTCTTCTTTCTTTCTTTCTTTCTTTTTCTTTCTTTCTTTCTTTCTTTCTTTCTCTTTCTTTCTTTCTTCTCTTCTTTCTTTCTTCTTTCTTCTTTTCTTCTTTCTTTCTTTCTTTCTTTCTTTCTTCTCTCTTCTCTCTCTCTATCTTTCTTCTTTCTTTCCTTCTTTCTTTTCTTTCTTTCTTTCTTTCTTTCTTTCTTCTTTCTTTCTCTTTTCTTTTCTTTCTTTCTTCTTTCTTTTTTTCTTCTTTCTTTTCTTTCTTTCTTTCTCTTTCTTTCTTTCTTCTTTCTTTCTTTCTTTCTTTCTTCTTTCTTTCTTCTTCTTCTTCTTCTTCTTTCCTTTCTTCCTTCTTCATCCTTCTTTCCTTCTTTCTTTCTTTCTTTCTTTCTTTCTTTCTAATTCTTTCTTTCTTCTTTTCTCTTTCTTTCTTTTCTTTCTTTCTTTCTTTCTTTTTTCTTCTCTTTCCTTTCTTTCTCTTTCTTCTTCTTTCTTTCTTTCTTTCTCGTTCTTTTCTCTTTCTTTTCTTTCTTTCTTCTTTTCTTTCTCTCGTTCTTTCTTTTTCTTTCTTTTTTCTTTTCCTTCTCCTTCTCTTCCTCCCTTTCTTCCTCCTTCCTTCCTTCTTACTTCCTTCCTTCCCTTCTTCCTCCCCTCCCTCCCCTTCCTTCCCCTTTCCCTTTCCCCTTCCCTCCCTCCTTCTCCCTCCTCCTTTCCCTCCCTCCTTCCTTCTCTTCCTCCTCCTTCTTTCCCTCCTTCCTTCCTTCCTTCCCTCCTTCCTCCCTCCTTCCTTCCTTCTCTCCTTCCCTCCCTCCCTCCCTCCTTCATCCCTCCCTTCCTTCCTTCCTTCCTTCCTTCCCTCCCTCCTTTCATTCCTTCCTTTCTTCCCTCCCCCCTTCCTTCCTTCCTTCCTTCCTTCCTTCCTTCCTTCCTTCCTTCCTTCCTTCCTTCCCTTCCTTCCTTCCTTCCTTCCTTCCTTCCTTCCTTCCTTCCCTTCCTTCCTTCCTTCCTCCTTCCTTTTCTCCTTCCTTTCCTCCTTCCTTTTTTCTTTTTGTTTTTATTTATTTATTTATTTACTTTCTTTTACTCTTATTTTTACTTCTTTTTGGATTGCTTTTGGGCCACACCTGGCTCTATTGAGAGCTTACTCCTGATTCTGCACTGCTCAATCACATACACCTATTTGCTGTACTATATACCTCTGGCTCTAGAAATAAATATTCTGAGAGGGGTTAATTTTTAGTTAATATATTACAGAGGTTCTATATATTATAATATTAAAACAAAATATTTTTATTTCTGTTTAAAGAAATTAAGGTTAAAGTTAGTCACTCTTTTTTTTTTTTTGGATTTTTTTTGGGCCACACTGGCTCTGCTCAGGGGTTACTCCTGGCTGTCTGCTCAGAAATACACCTGGCAGGCACGGGGGACCATATGGGACACCGATATTCGAACCAACCACCTTAGGTCCTGTATCGGCTGCTTGCAAGGCAAACAAAATATTGTTCTCTCTCTCCGGGCCCAAAGTTAGTCACTCTTAAGTGAAATCTTTACAGGAAAAATAATTTTTTATTGATATCTGTGATAAGTTTCTTATGTTTCTGGGGTGGAGATATAATAAAGTAGGGAAGGCATTTGTCATGTGGCTGCCCAGGTTTGATCTGCAGCAGCCAATATGGTCCCCCAATCCTTGCTAGGAGTAACCTCTGAACACAGAGCTAGAATCCCTGATCACCACTAGAAGTGGACCCAATTTTTTTTTAAAATGATTTTCCATTTCTGGCTTGGCAGTGAAACCTTAGAGAACAGATATCAAGTTTCATGACCCTCTGAGGTCACCTTTGTCTTAATAAAAGTGCAGTGAAAACTCATAATGAGCTGTTTCTTGTGCTCCCTCCACTGCTCCTGGAAAGAGGAACAAAAAGTTTATGTCAGAGACACAGGTAATTCAGGTCAAAGACAATGGTTCCTACTTCACTAGAAAAAAATGGAGTGGCCCACCTGGCGACCAAATACATGCATCACACCTGGAACAGAATATCTTTCCCACTCTACACTTACTGCATAAGTATCTTCATTAAAAAAAACCACTCAGGGTATTAAGTGCCCACTGAAGTCTGAGAAGCCATGGTTTAATGGAAGCTTTGTTACACCCTTCATTAGGTCATAGATTCAAATGCTTTTGCTCCCAGCTTCATTCTTCATAGCTTAGAGAAAGCCCTTCACTGACTTCAGTCTTGTAATTTGAGTCGATGTGTTGAAATATGGAAGAACATAGAAATGTTGACAAGGAGAAGCAGGGCAGCTGTACAAACAGAATAATCCACTTCTATGAGATCATTACCTGGATTCCAATTCACCCAACAATGGGTCGGAGGAGGGTTTAACAGGGAAGTGGTGGATGAGTCATAAATAGCTAGGATGGGCTACCAGTCTAAGACTTTCTCACTTCCTAGTCAGGAGAAAATGATCAGGGCTCTAAAACTTAATTGAATAACATTGAAAAGAATGGTATAAACAAGCAACTAAACTGACGTATTTTGGACATATTTGGACATAAATATTTCTATAAGCTGCTGAAGGCTGGATCTTATTTTTTTTTTTTTTTTTATTCCACTAGCCACTCTGCCTTTTTATGGGGGAGTCCAGCTTATTGGCATTCAGAGAAATTATTTATATAAAGAAACGTTGCTATTTTTTGGTGTGGGATTTGGTTGTTTGAAATTGGTCCTTTGCTTTTTATAGGCAGCCTTTTAGTTATGCTGTGGGGTTGTCCAATGATAGCAAATATAACTCTCTTGTTTTGTTTCAAAATGTTTGTATTCTTCCCTCAAATCTAGTTGACAGATTTGCAGGGGAGTGAAATCTTGGTTGAAGATTTTTTTCATTCAGTCCCTTGATTATATCATTTCTCTTATCACTTGCTTGTTTGATTTCAGTTGAGAGCTGTTAGAAGATTTTATAGTTTTTCGCTTGTATTTGAGGTTTTGCTCCTCTTAATGTTTAAGCTATCTTGACTCTTTTTGGTTTTTGATATTTTGATTATGATGTGTCTTGGTGTTGCTCTGTTTGCTTGGTTCTCTTTGGACTTCTTGAGTTTCAGCAGAAGTTTCCATCCAGAGAGTCTTTCTTCTCTTTTCTCATTTTCCTTTTCTTCTAGTAGTCTTATAATTTGGAGATTATTTATCTTGCTCTTATCCATTAAATACCTTCAATTTTCTTCCATTCTTTTACATCTTTTTCCTTTGGACTTTTCATTCTTATTGCTAACTTGTAAAGCCCAAGTTTTCTAATAAGTGTTCTGCATTAACAATTCTGTTGCTTTGGATTGATATTGTATTCTTTGGGCCTTTTTCTTTCATACACTAAATCCATTCATCCTTGAATAGCTTGAATTTCTTTTCCAATGATTCCTTAATTTCTGTTATCATCATGTAGCATTGATTTGAAGTCTTCTTTGGCTAAGATCAAGAATTTTGATAAATTTTAGAACTTACCTGAACTTTTGTCCCTGTCTGTAGCAGCAACTGGATTCCTTTTCTTTGCCAATGTTCAAGTTTTGTAGATGCCACAGTGGACCTTTGGACCCCTAGGGCCTGAGTTCTGACCCAATTTGCCACTTTAAACTCATAGATGAAGCTCACATCTCTATGGTTCTCTATCTTGTAAATGAAAAGGTATTTTAGCCAGACAGCAGATTTACTCTGAGTTCCCACCAGCCCTTAGAGCCCATGACACATGAAATTCAACCAAAAGTAGTTGTGTGATTACAAGTAGTGGCATTTCTAGAAGATGGATGTGAAAGCCCTTTCCTCAGCACTGAGCACAATGGAAGCAGCTTTCCTAGGGCCCAGCTGAGGAGAGCGGTTGAGAGGTGGAAGTCACAGAGCAGGGTGGGTGTGTGGGGTGCATATGTGGGGAGTGGGAGGTAGGTCCCTGGATGATGCAGCTGGTGGAACTGCTGTCTTCTTTAGTGGGAAAGGTTTTGAAAAGCAATTAAGCACTTTGCCACCCTATGGGTCACCACTGACTTTGGTCTCACCATGTCCTGACTCTATCCTGCCCTGCGGGATTATGGGATTTGTCTGTTTCTACATCAATCAATATACACATTGTTTTTCATTGGATAGAATTCTTTGAAAGTAGCCTCTGTGATTGGTAGTGAAAGTGGATGGCCCCATGTTCCAGGTGTGACATTTTTTCTCATAAAAAAAGCTTGGGCAGAAAGGAAAAAGCCCTTTCATTTTTGGTTCTCTGTGGTGCTGGCTGCTTAGAGTGGTAGTCGGCAGATAGGATAAGGGTAACGTGGTTTAACCCTCCAGTTTGGACCTGGAATACTGACCAGACGGTCTGATGTCAGAAGATGGTCTGTAAAATAATTCAAACACAACACACTTAGCTAAAGAGAAAAGACTTGGACAATTCCCATGCTACCCTCACTCCTATCCACAGACCACCACTCCAAGCAGCCAGCACCACGGAGATCCGGCGCCAAAGCTTTTTATATGAGGAAAAATGTCACACCTGGAAGGTGGGGCCATCCGGCTTCACTACCAAAGGGTCTACATTCAAGAATTCTACCCAATAAAAAACTGAATATTGATTGATGTAGAAACAGACAGATCCCATAATCCCACACTGTCCAACTAGCCCAATAATCACATACAAAGCCCCTTAGACCTCAGCATCCTGTTCTAGATGGCTGGGAAGCCCAGCAAGAAGGCAACTGCTCCTTCCTGGAGCCCCAGATCCCCTACACCTCCTTTTCCATGGAGCACTCTGTGATGACACCAGGAAAGGCACTCCCAGGTAAAGGGTCTGTGTTGAGCTCAGTTAGTTGTCATTATATTCATTCACTAACAGTTTTGGACATCAGCTTCCAGCTTGGCCTTCTTTTCTGAAGGTTTAAGGACTGATGGTTAAGTGTCCGGAAGACTAGAGGAAAATTATTTAGAACAGTTTCATCTCAGCGAGAATGGGTTTAAGTGAGAAATCAATTCTTGCCCATTTATGTCAGGCATTCCTGACTTATGGATATTTAAATTTTTTTTCCTATATCTCCCATGGAATGCTCCTGTACCTGTGTCAGTGTCCTCCTTTTTGTCCTCTTTGTCTCTGGGCTAAGGGACTCATTTAAGTGCCAGGCTATGTTATAATCTTTAATATTGAAGTAGTATAAATATTTAATTGATTTCAGAATGTATTTGGTCTCCTTGTAGAACTTGAAACACTATAGGGTGTAATATACTCTTCTTTTTCTATGACTCTGTGTGTGTGCATGTGTGTGTGCGTGTGTGTGTGTGTGTGTGTGTGTGTGTGTGTGTGAATTCTCAAGCATGAAGATGAGATGATGAGAACAGGTTCTCTTCAGCACACACAGTCAGCATGAGCCAAGGGGAGAGACAAATCTCCGCCACATGCTGAAAAATTCCCAATATATTTGAGGCTCTGTCTTCTTCATTGCAGAATATGGTGGGTACTATACATTCGACTTAATTCTTTTATTTCTAAATTTTTGCTATTGCTTCTGTCATTTCTCCTCTTTTTAGTCAATATTGGAAAAATTCTCTCTCTTGATTATGATCTCACTTCACCTTTTCTTAGCTACAAACTCTCCTGATTTTAAATAATTTTCAAGAAATCATGGATAATAATGATCTGTGTTGGCAAAGTCTTTTGAAAACTCTCCTTTCATGCGAGTAATTGTGAGTTGGATTTGGGCTGCTCCCTCCACCCTCATACCAGGCACTGAGTGGTGCTTCTGTTGTCTTCCTAGGGGCCCTGAGTTTCAGATTTCTCGGCCCTGGGGTTGGTGTACAGGTGGGAGACTCCTTTTTTCCATATGACATCTGTTCAGAATACTCAAATTCTGTCCGGAAATTGGCATCCAGTGTTAACAAGGGAACAGGGACAGGGCCTCATGACCTCTAGACTTTCAATCAAGGTATTAAGTTAAATGTTCCATTTTCCTGGAAAACCACCTGTTTTCTAGCTACTCCAGCTGCTTCCCCTGAGCACCTTTTCTGAGAACCCCCAGAAAGGGCTTCCCATCTAGCTTGTTCCATCTGTATTCTTAGAAGCATTTCCTCTATGATGTCATTGGAACTTGAGTTTGAGCCAGCATGGGAACCATGTTTATTTAAAATATTTGCTCTTTTCTTAGAATTGAAGAGGAGTACAAGAGGTAGGTCATGGGAGATAGCATGGAGGTAGGTCATTTGCCTTGCATGCAGAAGGGGAGTGGTTCAAATCCCGGCATCCCATATGGCCCCCCCGAGTCTGCCAGGAGCAATTTCTGAGTGGATAGCCAGGAGTAACCCCTGAGCACTGCTGGGTGTCACCCAAAAACCAAAAACCAAAAAAGAAAAAAAAAGAGGTAGGGCATATGCTTGCATCTCATGTGTGATGTGGATTCCTGGAACTCCATAGGGACTTTGGAACACACCAGATGTGATCTCTGAGTCCAGAGTCAGGAGTAAGCCCTGAGCACCACCAGGTATGGTCAACAAACAAACAAAGCTCCAAAAGTTTGCTTCTTTCTTAAATATATATATGTATATATACACACATATATACACACATATATATGTATATATATTTACAAAATATATTTATATTCAATTCCAATTGGATATTCAATTGGATATTTATATACAAATCCAATTTATATCCAATATTCATTTTCTGCTGCCCTATTATTAGCAAACAATATAAAAGTAAATCTCGGCTTTAATTCTTTATTTTTTTCTGCACCCAGTAGTTATTCCTGACATTGCTTGGGGAACTATGTAGAATGCTAGGCTTATACCAAGGTTGGCTACATGCAAGGCAAATGAATGCCCTCCCTATTCTATTATGATTCCAGCCCCATCCCTGTTGCTTCTCTCATGGACAAGAAGGCGGACTACTGTGAACAGGGCCCAACCTATGCCCAGGCGACTCTCACTTGTACTGTCATCAGAGAAGATGCGTTGGTGCATTTCTGTCTCTTTGTGTCTGCACTCAGGAACCATGCTCCTAAATTCTCGTTCACCACTCAGGCATGCCATGACACATACTACAGCCGGGCAGCTTTCTGAGTGGCGGCTTGTCCCACCCTACCCTGAAGCACTGAAAGTCTTGCTGTGTCATTCGAGTTTGCCATTAATCTAGCAAAATGTCAAGTGAAATCATGGGCTTTTAATTACAGCACGAGCAGACAAGCTTTGTTTTCTCAGCAGATGCCTCAGCAGGTTGAGCCTGACAGTTTGCACATGTTGGGGAGCAAGAACACCTTTGCATAGATCCAATGACTTGCATGGCATGAAAGTGCTGGAAGGGATGGATTCTAACCTTAATAATGTCTGTTTCACAATCAGAGAGGAGAGGGAGTAGAGATGGGAGAAGATGAGTGGGAGAAGAGAAAGAGAGAGAGGGAGACAAAGAGACAGAGAGACAGAGACAGAGAGACATAGAGTGATGCAGAGAGACAGAAAGACAGAGAAAAAATAATAATCGAAGACAAATTTTCATCTCTTCTTCATAGAAACCTTTTATTAACAGCAAATTCATATGAGACTTTTTCCCCCCCAGAGAATATTATATTTAGCTAAATTTTATGTGTGATCTTCTGGGGATTCATGGTCAAGAGGGATCATGTCCAATTTATGTAGAAACCATTAAGGGCAGATAGAAGTTTCAGAATGGTGGGGAAACTTGAGCTTGACTCACATCATTTCTTTTCTACTCTCTCACAGACCTTTATGTGGTGCCCATGGTTTCACCTTTCCCACCCTGGTGTACAGCACCAAGATGAACTCTGCTTTCATTCTGGCCTCTGTATCTGTCTGCTGTGGTTGCCTTAGTCAGGATGGGCACTGCACTCTCCTTATGTGTATGCCCACTGCTCACTTGTTTATGTATCCCAAATCCTCTTCAAATATCTATATTGACCATCCATTGGATTGTGGATCCCCAGGATAGGCTTTCCAGCATCTCTTGAGTACAGTTTTCTGGTACAACTGGTAGAGTACCTTACCTTGATGTTGATGGCTATTTACTGACCATGGTGGTGGTTGAGGAAGGTTTAGATCCTATGGCAACTCCTTAAAACAGAGCATTAAATATGCCCATCAATTGACTTTTGTTCAGGAAATATTTTTCTATAGTATGTGATTCTCCTAAATAGCAAAATTTCTTTCAAAATTGGAGTTAGTCCTCTTAAACTCTGCCACTCTTTGGAACTAAGTTTATTTAATATTCTAAATTTTTTGGTTTTTTTATTAATTTAAAAATGTTTATAGCATCTTTACTTTGAGTCAATTCCGTCTCAAGAAATAATAGCAATACAATAATAGTAGGAGACTTCACACTGCCCTGTCACCCCTTGATATGTCAACAAGGCTGAAACCTAACAAGAATATACTAGCTCTAAAAAGAGATATGAAAAGAAAGTGGACTAGTAGATATATATAGGGCACTCCACCCCAGAAACCTGGATACACATTCTTCTCCAACACACATGGGTCTTTCTCCAGGATAGACCACATGCTGGCCCATAAAACATATCTCCATAAAGTCAAGAGGATAGAAATTGTACAGACTACCTTCTCAGATCACAAGGCACTAAAATTAGAAGTGAACTACAAAGGGTCACAGAAGAAAAACTTTTAACACCTGGAAATTAAACAGCACACTGCTGAACAACCAGTGGGTCCAAGATGAAATCAATGAGGGCATAAAAACATTTCTGGAAATAAATGACAATGAAGACACAAACTATCAGAATTTATGGGACACAACAAAAGCAATACTAAGAGGAAAATTCATAGCTTTACAAGCACACATCAGAAAGGAAGAAGGGTCCTACACAAATAGCTCAATGACACAGCTTTTAAAATTAAAAAATGACCAACAACAGGAGCCAAAAATAGGTAGGCAGAAGAAAATAATAAAACTTAGAGCAGAAAATAAAAAAATTAAAAAAAATCAATGAAAGCAAAAGTTGGTTCTTTGAAAAATAAACAAGATTGACCAACTACTAGCAAAACTCACAAAGAAAGGGAGATTAAACAGGAAAAGGTGAGATTACTCAAAGGTAATCAGAGATTACTTTGAGAAACTCTATGCCACGAAACATGAAAACCTGAAAGAAATGGATAAAATCTTGGACTCCTACAACCTTCCATGGTTAAACCAGGATGATCTAGCATATCTAAATAGACCCATACATACTGAGGGAATTAAAACAGTAATAAAAAGTCTTCCCTCAAACAAAAGCCCAGACCCAGATGGATTCACTAACGAATTCTTTTAAACCTTTCTAGACGAACTACTACCAACCCCTTTCAGGTTCTTTCATCATGAAATTAAAAAATCAGGAACACTCCCAAATAGTTTTTTACGAAGCTAACATTGCCCTGGTACCAAAACCAAACAGAGATGTTGCAAGAAAAGAAAACTACAGATCAATATCTCTGATGAACATAGATGCAAAGATCCTCAACAAAATTCTGGCAAATAGAATCCAATGCCTCATTATGAAGGTCAGCCACCACGACCAAGTAGGATTTATTCCAGGAATGCAAGAATGGTTTAACATAATACACCATATCAACAAAAAGAAAAATAAAAACCATCTGATCCTATCAATAGATGCAGAGAAAACATTAAATAAGGTCCAATACCCATTCTTAATAAAAAAAGAATACCCTCATTAAGATGGGAATGAAAGGAACTTTTCTCAGTATAGTCAAGACCACAAGCCAATGACAAATATTATTCTAAATGGAGATAAACTAAAAGCCTTTCCTCTAAAATATGGTACGAGACAAGGTTGTCCTCTCTCCCCACTCCTATTCAATATAGTGCTGGAAGTTCTTGCCATAGTGATTAGGCAAGAAAAAGATATCAAGGGCATCTAGATAGGAAAGAAGAAGTCAAGCTCTCCCTGTTTGCAGACGACTTGATGATATATCTAGAAAACCCTAAAGACTCTACCAAAAAGCTTCTAGAAACAATAGATCCATATAGCAAAGTGGCAGGCTACAAAATTAATGCACAAAAATCAATGGCCTTCTTATACACTAATAATGATTGAGAAGAAATGGACATTAAAAAAACGCCATTCACATTATTCACACAAACTAAAATATCTTGGAGTCAACTTAACTAAAGAGGTGAAGGACCTATACAAAGAAAACTACAAAACACTGCTTCAAGAAATAAAAGAGGACACAAGGAAATGGAGACACATACCTTGTTCATGGATTGGCAGGATTAACATAATTAAAATGGCAATACTACCTAAAGCATTGTACAGTTTTAATAAAATTCCTCTAAGGATAACCATAACATTCTTTAAAGAAGTAGATCAAACACTCCCAAAATTTATTTGGAACAATAAACACCCATGAATATCTTGAGTAACACTTGGAAAAGGAGTATGGAGGAATCACCTTCCCCAACTTTAAATTGCATTTAAAAGGTATAGCCATTAAAAAACATGGTATTGGATAAAGACAGACCCTCAGATCAGTGGAATAGACTTGAGTTTTTAGAAAATATTCTCAGACATACTTAATCTTTGATAAAGGGCAAAAATGCAAAATGGAGCAAGGAAAGCCTCTACAACAAGTGGTGTTGGGGCAATTGTCAGCCACTTGAAAAAAGAGAACTCAGACCTCCATCTAACTCCATGCACAAAGGTCAAATACAAATGATTAAGGACCTGGATATCAGACCTGAAAACATAAGGAATATTAGGAATATTGAATAACACGTAGGCAAAACACTCCATGGCATCGAGACTAAAGACATCTTTTAAGGCAGAAACAACAGTCCATACAACAGATAAACAGATAAACAGATGTGACTATAGTAAGCTGCGAAGCTTCGCACCTCAAAGGAAATAATGTCGAGGATACAAAATACCACCCTCAGAATGGGAGAAACTATTCACCCAATACCCATCAGACAAGGGGCTAATATGTAAGTTATACAAGTTACTGACAGAACTCAACAAGGAAAAAAAATCTAACCCCATTAAAAAATGGGGAGAAGAAATGAATAATTTTTCAAAGAAGAAATACAAATGGTCAAAAGTCACATGAAAGAAACGTTCCACATCACTCATTATCAGGGAGATGCAAATCAAAACAATAATGAGGTACCATCTCATGCCACAGAGACTGGCATACATCACAAAGAACAAGAACAGGAAGTGTTGGTGGTGATGTGGGGAAAAGAAACTCTCATTCGCTGGTGGGAATGCCATCGAGTCCAGCCCTTATGGAAAACAATATGGAGATTCCTAAAAAAAAACCCTGGAAATTGAGTTTCCATATGATCCAGCTATACCACTCCTAGGGATGTACTCTGGGACACAAAAATTCAATACAAAAATCTCTTCCTCACACCTATATTCATCACAGCACTATATATAATAGCCAGACTCTGGGAACAACCAAGATGCTGCTCTGGCTAATGAAACTGTGGCACATATACACAATGGAATATTATTCAGCAGTCAGGAGAGATGAAGCCATAAAGTTTTTCTATACATGGATGGACATGGAAACTATTATGCTGAGTGAAATAAATTAGAGGGAGAGAGAGAGACACACACACACAGAATAGTCTTTCTTATCTGTGGGTTTTAAGAAAAATTAAAGACATTATTGTGATAATGCCCAGAGATGAGGGCCCAAAGGATCAGCTCATGATATGAAACTCTCCACAAAGAGGGTGAGTGCAGTTAGAGAAATAATACACTAATAACTACCATGACAATGTTATAAATGAGAGAAATAGAATGCCTGTTTTGAATACAGGCATGGGTGTGGGAAGAGGGAGATGGGGGCATTGATGGTCGGAATGTTGCAGTGAAAAAAAAAAACCGTATATGGCTTCCCATTTTTCCAGGAGTGACCCTTGAGCACAGTCAGGAATAAGCTCTGGGCATCACACTGGTGTGTCCCCCAAACACTAAAAACATACATTTTCAATGTAGACAACTTCATCAGTCAGCTTTACCTTCTGTATTAAATGAGGGTCTGTTTCAGTTCTGCTATTTCAACATGTACTTTGATGCAATGGAGACATTTGGGGGCTGGGGACACATCTGGTGACGCTCAGGAGTTACTCCTGGCTATGAGCTCAGAAATAGCTCTTGGCTTGGGGTACCATATGGGATGCTGGGGGATGAAACAGTGGTCCATCCTAGGCTTGTGCTGGCAAGGCAGATGCCTTATCGCTCTGCACCACCACTCCAGCCCCAGCAATGGAGACATTTAAGGCATATTTTAAAAATATATGCTGGTTTCCAGGCCTTTCTTTGTAGCTTCCTTACTTCTTCCAACCTTACAGAATTGAAGATAGTTGGGACCATACTCTGATGTACTCTTTCCCAGAAGGGAATATTATGGCTTGTCTGATCTGTCCACTAACTCTTTGTCCATAGTAGTAATGAGACCTTTTCAGCATTTCTGTTTTTTACTAGAGTATCATTTTCTGCTGTATTTCCTTTAAGAATTTTTCCTAAATTATTACTATGAAAGATATGTATTCCCACTTTGGTCAAAATAAAAATTATTATATAATAAAAGAATATTTTCCATGTATTGACATGTGAACTCACCTTTAACCTTTGATGACAGACCTTTCTCACTGAATTTAATCATTTCTCACTTTTGATTTTTAGGGTGACTTTTCATCTCACCTCAACACTTAGGATTTATTATAGATATAAGGTCAATATTATTGTGTCTTATACTGATTCCATGTAGATATCATAATAAGGATGAACTTATAAAGATGGCAAGAATTATCAGTGTCATAGAAAAACATCAAGTGAGCATATGCTACTAGATTTGCTGCTACAGGATTTGCTTCAAGCAGGGTTAGACAGGTTTAAATGTGCCCCCAAAAGGTGATATTAGGAAACACCATAAAGCAAAGTACAAAAAACCACTGTGTGTCTTTTTCTTAGAGACAAGTCCTCCATACACAAGTTATATATAATAAAGGACAGAAAAACATAGTGGATGGAAACCCAGAGGGCTTCTGAGAGGAAGTGTCAAAGAAGAAGCTCCTATTTCATGATAATGAAGTTGAAATGGAGACGAGGACAGATGTCAGGCAGAGGCAGTGGATGGTTTAGGTAAATTCCCACGCAGGCATTGTTCTTGCATTTTTAGGACTGGACTGTCTAGGACTAATCTTTGTGCAGCTGACTGATTTCAGGCAGGTGCCATGAGCCTCCCCCTAGCTGAAAAGGAGAGTTGGGCATTATCCAGGTTAGACTGACATTCCATAGCCATGAGATGCTGCTGAGCAGTCTGAGGGATGATTTTTGTGAGCCTGAAGTCTTCTCACAATCTTCACCCAACACCCTGGAATTTTCTCAAAGTCTCTGGGCTTCACTGTTTCCTGGGAGAAGAATAGTCCTAGTGTCCACTGAAAGATATGGAGGAGACATGGGACAACATTAACAAGGAAAGTTTGCAAAATTTAGAGGAAGACATGCTTTCAGGGGTCCCACTTCTGGCTCTGATGACAATCACAAATCCACAAACTCATTATACAACTTGCACACAGGATTGAGGGAGAACAAAGCATAAAGCTGTGTCACATCCATATCTGTTGGTCTTGGAAGTCTTGGAAGGATGCAGAGGGTCCAGCAGGGAGGTGACTTTGTACATATCTCTTCATAGAGGTAGGTGCTATTCCTGCCCCACTCCTCACAGGATCACTCTGCTTCTGGGTTTTTGCAACTTGATCTTCTTCTAGGGGCAAATGTTCTCTGAGATTAGGACTCACTTTGGCAATTTCATGTTCCTTTAATCTCCTCCTTAAAGTCATGTCTCCCAATGTGGTTTTATCTGAGGAATTGCCCCAGAGAAAATTTGGGGATTTAATAGGCACAGGAGGAAAACTTGGTACAGGGAACCTTGGGTACAGTACGGGACATTCTGCCAGTACTTCAGCTCTTCCCTCTCGTGTGTGTGTGTGTGTGTGTGTGTGTGTGTGTGTGTATCTGGGAGTTTCACTCTAATGTCTCTCTGTAGACACTGATTTCCAAGAAGAACATGACTTGACTTGGCTCAGAAGCCACTGTACCTTACAAGTGTCCTCAAGGACCTTCACAAGGTTTACAGGTGAGCTGTGGACCCTTGTTGATCCCTCCCATTGCTCCTAGCTCTTTTTAAAAGGTACATTTTTGTCCATCTGTAGCCCTTTCAATCTCTCCAACAGTGATGCCAGGTGACTTGAGGTCACAATGATGTCACAGTCTGTGGAATCTTTCTCTGTGTACATCACCAACGTTTCAGTGGATTTCTTCTTCAACCTGGGTATTCTATAAGGAGGGCACTCGGCTCTGAATGCAGTTCTGATGCCTTTGAAGGTCACTTCTAGAAGATCACACTGAGTAAAGGAAGTGAGTTGAACCCCTGTAGACCTGCCCTGCACTGACCAAGAGCCTGGATTTTTTTTCCAGAGATATCTTTTGGTGGAGATGGTCTCAGACCACCAGGAACCCAGAGGAGACTGACTTTCTGTCTTCCCAGAATTTTGCCATAAATTCCTGGCTATTGGTGGGAAATGCTATGGAAATAAAAACAAACGGATATGGGAAGGCAGCATTAGTTTCATCCAGGGTTGGACTGGGTTGAGAGGCTTTTGTTATTTCTTAGGCTGTATAGGTCTGTCTTTCCATTTTTGGTTCCCTGGTCAAATGAGAGGAAATTCCATTCTGGGATGCTGGCTCTTGGATGCAGGAGTGTGTGTGAGGAGGCAGGGGGACTGCTCTTTTGTGAAAAGGACAGTCTTGGTCTTGGTCCTGGGCCCAGTTCCCCACTGTGCTCAGTGTTTCTTTCCTCCCTGTTTGGAAATCATTTCTCTTCTCTTTGATCTGAAGCTGAGATGGCGCATCCTCCTGCCATACAGTCTCACTCCTGGGTGGTTGGACTTCAGGGAGATTCAACACGGGGCCCAGGGACTTGTGACTGGCCACAGGATAAGCTTTGCTCAGTCAGTGTATATAAAGACTTTCTTTTTTCTATATCTTTCTGTCATTTGGGGTAGAATTCCTAGAGACAACCTCCTCCAGACATGCTGATCTCAATAGCAGGATTGAGTTCATGCTGGCAGTTTTGACTCTGAACTGCTGAAATTGTTACCACTTTTAAGGTTTGTAGTTCCCAACAGCAGCTGCTCTCTACATGGTTCCTCTTAAGACTGAAATGCCTGTGACTCAGGGACACCTGTCCCATGAGGAAATGGAGGCTTGCAGATTAGGAATTTGCCTAGTCCACCAGTAAGTAAATTTTAGAAAAAGTCAATTCTGTCTCTTATGCTGAGTGGTCTGCTGCCTGTCCCCAAAGGCCACCAAACCAGGACCCCTGTAGTGATGGCTGTCTTGCTAGGGCATGTTGTTTCCAGTGGCATGAGTCCTAGGCCTTTGCTTGTGAAGAGAGTGTGTTAAACTGCCAGCAAGTTACTTCCTGGTGGCAAATAGAGGGAAGAACCAAACAGACAGACACAGAAATACAGAAACAGAAATAGGGGATAGAAAGAAAGAAAATGAGGGAAGAAGAGAGGGGAAAGAGAAAATAGGAGGAGGCAGGAATAAACAGAGTGTAAAATATGGGAATTGGTAGAGAAGAGAGAAAAAGAGAGAGAAAGGAGATATAGAGAGAAGGTGCTGGAGGCTCTTGAATAGAGGGAATGAGGGAGAAGTAGAGACAGGCAGAGAAAGGAGCAGACAGAGGGTTTGTAAAAAGCCATCCTGCTCCCAGTCACAGTGGGGGTGGAAGCCCTGAGCTCCTATAAGCAAAGTTCCCCCTCCTCCTGCAACTATGTGTAATAATGGCCTTCAGGGACTCTCACAGGTGCAATGCATTTCCTCAAGGTGGCCTTAGGGACCTCTGAGATAAAGGCACTGTGCTTCACTACCCTGAGGAAGGAGGATGGAGGGGCTGCGTAGGATCCCAGCCTCTGGATGTGTTTGGACAGATGGAGCCGGAGCTGCCAGCGGGAGGCCCTGCTGATGGCTCCTGTTACCTGAGCTTCCTGTGAATGATGAGTGGAGGAGCCAACAGAGGCTAATGTAATCCACAATCCCATCTGGGAGAGGAAAGCTTTGTGCCCCAGGTCATAAGGATTTATCCCCAAACAGACAGGTTCCCCCATCTTCCTCACTTCCGGAGGGGTGAAAAGCCTCACGAGGCAACAAAGGCCCATTCATTGGAAGTCTATAATCAGCTACTTGCCTAATGCTGGATACTGACCTTAGGAATCTCCACATCTCCTGCCCTGCCCAGCTCTGAGACCCCACACCATGAAAGATCTCATTTCTTTGGTGAATTTATAGGATAGTACATGGCAAGCGCAGAGAGTAATTTTCACAAGAGATAAATTCTAAAACTTGTCTTGTCCTTTCTTCTGAAATGCATTTCAGACAATTCCAGTCACTGATTCTATTCTGTCCCTTACACTCGGTGCCCAGGACTCCAGAGTCATCTCTCCCATCACCATACATGGGTGTCGCTTCACCAGTGCCATCCTATCCCACCTTCATAACCAAACCTTTCTATACACCTGGTGTCTTTGTGTCTCTGATCTCTAACCATTTTCTTAAGAAATCCCAATTGCCTAAAGGTATTAAAGGTAACATTCACCTACCCAAAACCCTGTCCTTGGTCTACCATCTGTTGACTTGACTCTTATTTGGATGAAAATAACTTCAAAAATAGAATCTTTGGTGCCAGAGCAATAAGACAGAGGGTGAGCATTTACCTTGCATGCAGTAGACCCGGATTTGATACCCGGCATCTCATGTCCCTTATAGACCCCTGAGCCTGCCAGGAGTAATTTTTTTAAAAGTCCAAGCCCCCCCATCTCCTTTTTTTAAATTTTTAAATAATTTTGGAGTGCAAAGCCAGGAGTAACCCCTGAACATTGCCAGATGCGGCCACAAAACAAAACAAAACAAAACAAAACAAAATAGAATCTTTTTTTTTTTTTTTTAGGGGAAAGAAGACTGGGCTATATCCCTGTGTTTAGTTAGATTCAATTCTGGATCTTTGCTCACGGATCCTACAAACTTCTATAGTCCCAGGGATTGGCACCATAGAGGCTATGTGCTGGCTGTTGTGGATGGCTTATGTGACATGGGAGAAGAGAGGTGATGGCCTTGAAAAAGGGGCCAACATCTTTCTTTAAATCCATTCCAGCTAGCTAGGGAAGTGCTTGAGCCAATCTAGGCTCAAATAAGTCTGATAAGCACAGAACATCTCTTATACCTCTTATACCAGCTATGAGCTGGATGTGGGCTGGGTTCTAGTTGTTCTGCCTAATGTGGAAAATGATTTCTGCCACTGCCACTTGGTTTCCTGTAGAGTCCAGATGAGAGCAAGGAATTGTCTTTTGCAGGAGAGTCGGTCCTAAAATTTACCCAGGCTTTGCCAGAAAAGAATTTTAGGAGGAAATGAATAATGATGTAAACCAATTTTATTTAGAGATGATGAGGAAGGAAAGAGTTGCTTATTCAAGAGAGAATGAAGACTTCTCTAGAAGGTGGAATCAAGGATACATCTCAGGTGGAGACGTTCCCTTCTTCAGAACAGGGATGCATTTTGATTGCCTTTTTTAGAGCTGGTTTTATATGTTTTATCTCCAACTGCTTCCTTGTGAAACTTTCTATGGGAAATAGAATCTACTGTTTTGGCCTTGTCAGGGGGAAGCTTTTGGTGATCCCTCTTTTGGTCCTTCTCACAACTCATGATCCAGATTCTCTGGCCTGTGCTGGAATCAATTAGCTTTTTTTTTTTCACAGTAATATTTTAGGTACATAGTGACATTAAATCAGGGGAATTCTCACCACCAGTGTTGTCCTTCCTCCACCCTTGTTCCCAGCATGCATCCCATATCCCCTTCCTTTGACCCCCGGGCTGCTAGTATAAGTGGTACCTTCTGTGTCTCGCTTGTTGTAGATTGGGTTTCGATTCTGTTGTTGTTGGATTTGGATTTGGTGTTTAAGTATAATCATTTTTTATTTCTACTCAATGTTCATACACCTGTTTGGTCTTGTTACCCTCCATTATTTCCCCTTCAATTTGTGAGGCAGAACAAGATAGTTCAAGTTATGAGATTCTGTTTGGAGTTTTTTAAAGATTCAGTTCCTGTGCCCACAAGGTGCTATGTCCAGCCATAATGCTTTTTTTTTTGTTGGCTTTAGAGCTAGTGACAGAGTAACTTCTTTTAAAACCATCTTGGCTTTACTGGTTTCCATGAAATCACTGCCAGTATCTCCTCACCCCAATATCTACCTTCTTGTTTCACAGGATGTACTGTCTTTCTGGCTCACAAGGTTACCATCTTAATTCTCTAAGTAAGGAACAATGTCTCTGTCATTTCATTGTGAGGCCACATCTGTCATTTAACATATACGTGCAACTTAAAAAAATCATTTGAAGAATTTAATGAACAAACTTGCTAATCTAAGAATGTCCCTCCCACCCCTGTCCAGCTTCATATTACTCCTCTGCCTCCTTTTGGGCCTTTATTCTTTGGTGAACCATTTCTATGTGTCAGCTTAGGTCATGGGAAGAGAATTAGAACTCAGTCACTGCCAATCTAGTGGTCAGTTGGACTGATAGATGATGGTGATGACCAAGCTCTTTGCAACTTTTCACTCTGCTCTTGTCATGCATCTGTGAATTCAGTCCTCTCATCACCCATCTTCCAAACTGAGGAACTGAGCACTCACTGTCTCAGTGCTTTGTGAAATCACCATCTACTCGATGGGAAAGTTGTAGACCCTAAGAAGGGTACCTTGAGCACAGATGTTAGAATCTACCTTACAATTAAAGGAATGGAGAATAAAAGGTAGTTCTTAGATTGAACATGAAAACAGAAGTTTAAAAATAAAGTAGCAAATCATTAGAAAAATATCATGAATGAAAGGAAGATGTTGCTTTGCGATAGCTAAGGCAGAGGATTATTGTACAGGAATACAATACTTGAGGCCTGCAAGATTTCAAGGGAGAGTAATAGCAATACTAGGTAAAGAATGATGAGAGAGTGATTGTGCCCAAGAGAAACTCTAAATTTAGGCCAACTTGCACCTGAAGACATTGCACAGGATGCCTCATACAGCTTCCTGACTCTTAAGCACTCTTAAGCATGTTCAAATCCACAAGAAACCACTTCTGCTTCCTCATTTATCCTGTGACATACTTAGTGGTAATATCACTTTGCTCAGTCTAATGTCTTTGAAATGTCTTTTCTCCCTCTCATTGTGTCTCATTATTACTATTTCATGTGCTTCACACTAAGATAGATGTTGTTCATATTCAAAACATTGCAAAAATGTTTGCTGCTAAGTTTCTCATTTTTTAAAATGTCCCGTGTTATTATCTTTTTATCTGACTTTAACTTTTCAGAATTTCCATGTTAATAGAAAACAATGGCTGATTTTGGTCTATAAATTCAGTTTCTTATTGGTCTCTATAACAACCACATCAACATTTCCATTGTCTCATGCTTAATGAACATGCTTCATTCATCGGTTGCAATTACTATCTTTTTTCCCTAAAAATGCCAGGTTTTAATATAGAGCACCATTACTTAGAACCTTCTAGTGCATTATTATTATATTGTGATATATTATATTATTATTATCAAGTACCTTTATACTGTTAATAACATATTAATGACCTAAGTCTCAAAAAATAAACTTTACTCTTCTGAAATAAAACAAAATGTATGGGTTATTCATAAATGCAATTCTTAGAAAATACCTTGTCATGTCCCATCCCTATTCCTCACCCCACAGGAACTTCTTATTTTTGTTGGTAATTACAGAAGGGTATTGATGGAAATGGGGTGTAATTGTGCCAACCATTTCGTAATGCTTCCTGCCTGGTGCCCTTTGTCTTCTACCTCTCCTCTTGTACAGATGCAAACACTCCAGCTTTGGGATAGCTCCAAATAAGACCCCAGGTTCTACAGCCCCTCTAGCCCCCTTGACTGAATAACAAGATAAGAGCTGCATGTTCTGCCTCTTGACTCTATAGACATGGAGGAAACACAGCTCCATAAATAAAACAACCCATATGAGGTTGGTGATGAGGGTGCTCCAAGAAAGAGAAAAAGAGAAAGACAGAAGGAAAAATGGAGAAGAGAAGACAATTCCATGAACAATAAAAAAGGGAATATTAAGATCAACTTGATTTTAATTAACTTTACACATAGAGCTCAGGGGTTACTCTTGGTTCTGCACTTGGAAATTACTACTCCTGGCAGGCTCAGGGGACCCTATTGTGCACTTCCCACTCTTGCTTCCAAAAGAGACATTCTTTAAGAGATACAAAATGGCATATAAATTAATTTTTGTGATGCTAAAATGTTGTAGGTAAGGGATACAGGGAATAACTTGGCCCAGGGTGCCTAGTGATAGGGTGATTAAATGTAAGAGAGCAGAGAGGAAAATAACACAAGAATTGAATTGGAATTTTTTTGGCGAAGTAGACTGGAGACTGGCAGGTATAGAATTTGGGGTCTGCCCTGACCATGATCACCCAATTATGTGATTAATGAAGTACAAGAACGAGAAGCTCCTGGATCAAACTTTAATTGGAACATGTGATGGCAGGGAAGATTTATTAAAAACTGAGGATAAAATGGACATTATATTGCTGTTGGTAATTGGGGTTGGATTACAAGTAAACTGATACCATTTTTTGAGAATTATTTTCTATAAAATCCCATGAAGCTGTATTTTAAGTAAAATATGATATCTGAGTCCTAGGGAATAAGGAATTCTACAGAGTACAATGTCATTAAGTGAAAAATGCACCAGTAAGTGGCACCCTGTATTTCTCTTGGAGCTTTACTTTCTGTTCCGGGGCCCGCTGTATCACTCTCTGGGGACCCAGGAATGGGCTGCAGCCCGGACGGATTTTTCTTCATAGAGAGCCCTAGATGCAAGGTCATTCTTAGCATCAAGGAATGTGTCTGGATGAACATTAGGCATTTTCCACAAGCTTATTTCACAGTGATTAAGACATTTCTTGAGAGAAGGTCTAGAATTTAGAAATCTTTTGGCATGTCTGGCATAGCAAAGCTTTTTCCATTCAGAAGTTCTTCCACTGCCTCATTAGTTTTTTTAAAATAAATGTTTATGGAAAGACATCATTAAAGAAAAACAATTTAGTGATTATTTCTATTTTTATTATTTTTTTAATTTTATATATTCCAGGTTACTTATCAGTGGCTCACAATCCTTCAGGAAGTTGATGTTATGTAGAATATGAAGTCCTATGAAAAGTTGGGTTTATAACACCGGGAAATTCAGTTTTTCTTCTATCTCCCCACATTAAATATGTGGTAGGAACTATTAAATTATTTATTTTTAATTTTTATTGTGCCCAATGTGAATTACAAGTCTTTCACAGTTATCTTTAAGGTACATAGTGACAGTGAATTAGGGCCATTTCCACCATCAGTGTTGTCCTCCATCCACCCCTGTTCCCAGCATGCATCCCAGACCTCTCCTTTGCCCCCTGTACTGCTAGTGTGACGGGTCCTCTTTGTATTTAATTTGTTGTAGGTTGGGTATCTTGATTCTCTTGTCATTGATTTTGAGTTTGATATTTAGGTCTGATCATTTTTTATTTCTACTCAATGTTCATGTGACTGTTTGCTTCTGGTATCATCCACTTTTTCCCCCTCAATATATGAGGCAGAACAAGATGATTCAAGTTCTGTGGTTCTGTTGTAAAAAGAAAGAAAAAAAAAAGGAAAGCTGGAAAAGTCCATCTAGGTGCTATCAATATCAATTTAAAAGAAGAAAGAGAAAAGCAAAGAAAAACACCCAAACAAGCAATAAACAACAACTATACAACAACAACAAGAAAAAGAAAAAAGTGGGGGAAAGGAGGGCTGGTGTGGCAAGGTTATGTGTTTGCTTGTTTGATTGGTTCTTTTGCATAGGCATAGTAAGTATTGGGGAAATTGGAAAGGGAATTCCCTTGGCCTAAGAGATACAGGGTTTCTCCACTCTTGAAGCATACGGTCATGGAAACAACTACAGGCTCCGGACATGCTCATTATTGAACCCCCAGGTCTTTTTATGGTGCCAGGAAATGTTCTGCTCAGTTGTGGTTGACAAAATCAGTCCTTTGTAATTAAAGATCTTGGTGTTTACACAGAGTCATAGGATGAAATCTAGATATAGTCTTTCTCTATGTTTCTAGAAGTTATGTTCCATCATGGTTGTTGTAGTCAATCAGCTGTAATTAGTAATCTTGGTTAAATTCTGAGAATTTGAAGGTGATTCTGGTTTTCTTTAGATTTTCCTGTAGGAATACTGGGAGAGTGTAGAAAGAAAGAAACATTGCTAATCACAGTGAGAGACAGTCCCTTAGTATTTGTCATTTCTTCGGTAAAAACAGATTATGGAAACTCCTAGCATTGAAACCAACAAATATGGCTGTAATGAGATTGTTAGAAGAGGACCTAAGGCTTTGAGGTTTAACGGACTCTTCCAACTGTCACATAACTGATGGGTGACAGATGTGCAGGTCTTTAGAGTCCAGGGTCAGTAGAATGGCTCAGGGAGCCCAGCTCATAGAGGGGAGGGATTAGCCAAGTTGGCATCCAAGTATATTTTCAAACACAAGTTGGGATACACCGGATAATAAATTAGACACTTTCCTCCAATACACAGAAAAAAAAATAGTGGGATGCTGGGAGGTGAGAACCAGGCAGGAACCCCAGGTGAGTTACTGAGATTGTGGTGAAGACAGACAGAAGATGGAGAAACATGGCAGATATGGGATTAATGTGTCTCAAAATAAATTTTTCTCATCATCACAGGGAATGTTATCTGGGGTAGAGAAGAACATATGGGCCTGTATTTTCTTTCTAAAGATGATTGTGGATGAACTTGGTGTGGGTGAGTTTATAACCTGGAAGATGGTTAATGAGGGCATCACTGTGATGTGTGGGGCTCAGGTCAGGTTTTGGGTCAGGATGAAATCATGAACAAAAACATTTGGAAAAGGGCAGCAATGGCAGTGGAATTAGTGCTCAGACATGGTAAGTATAAATCTCAACTATGAGTAACTTTGTCAATCATGGTGCCTCAATGAAATACAAAAGTAAAGAAAGTGGTAGCAATGTAGTTTAGAGACTGTTGATGAAGTGTGAGGTAGGAAGGATTCAGGCTCCTACTTTCCCTGCTTTGGTTTTTGCTATTTTCTTCATAAAACAGTCTGGCCTTTGCCAGCACATCAGTGGTTATAAACAGTGATTATGGGCTTGGTCAGGGTGAAATCTTCACCTCCATTGCTCACTCCTTTGCTTGTGACCCCACAGAAATCTCACCTCCCATCTAGACTTCCTCTGACGCACGCAACCAAGGATACAAAAGTTTTTAATCTTTCTCCTTTGTTTCTTTAATTTTGAAATGCTTGCCACTCCCCAAAGGCAGTGAAAATATACCAGCTGTACAGATCCAAGGAATGGTGGTGATTTTGGTTAGTGCTGATTGCAATGGGTCATCGTGGAAAAGGAGCCAATGTAGAATTCCTCTGGCAGCCTGTGCCTGGGAGAATTCCATCACCGCCTAAACTTCTCCGCCTGGCCCTAACACATAAGGATTCTTGCCTCCCTGTATGTGTGAGCAGAGACTGTGTAGGAAATGGCTTTTAAGCACATGTTGTTTGAATCTTGATTATCTGAGACCACAGGGTGCCTGCCTTGAAACCAACCTTCCATAACAATGTGCCAAAAATAGGAAGTAATAATGACAGCATAATAGAGAAACTGAAGACAAACTCTTGGCCAGGTGACCAAGCTACTACCTTTTCAATAACCAGATGATGAAATACTGATGACTAGAACCTCCAGTAGGATGGAGGAGGGTGGGAATTACACCCCACTTCTGTGATCTTCATCAAATTCATAGCCTAGTGTGATCACTAGAAGTGGATAAGCCCCAACTTGGGGCATTGTTCAACATTCCTGGTGGCAAGTGAAGGTGTGTGCTCCTCTCTGTTTTATCTTTATATGTATTTGGTGTGTTCATAATTATTAAAAATAAGATTGTAAGTGCTTATTAAATAACTGACAACTAATAATCTTTTTGTTTAAATTTTGGGACCACACCAAACTGTTCAGGGTTTATTCTTGGCTCTTTGATAAGGGATTATTTCTGGCTCTCTGCTCAAGGATTACTTGTGGATGTACTAGGGGACCATATGTAGTGCTGAGGATAGACTGAACTTGGGTCAGCAGCATGCAAGCGAGGGCCAGAACTACTGTATTATCTCTGATGACTCTCCACTGACATCTGCCCTCATTGAATGGTAATGATGTAGTGTCTAGTGGGTGTGTGAATGCACCTCTCAGAGCTCCCCTTGAGGAATGTGTTTGCTCTTCATGCTTCTGTGAATATAGATAATCTTTACATTGTCTCAGACTAACTGTGTTTTTGTGAATAGTAAATAAGATAAGCAAATCATCCTTTACATACCTTGGGCCTATACATACCTTCAGTTTATAGCTTACATAGCTACATCTCTGTCTCTTCAGTAAAAATTTTAAGGCAGCAGAGGAGATGTTTGAGATCAGGATCCTAAATACCAGGATTTCTTCCTTCACTTCATTCTCCTTTGCCCTAACCTTTTTTACACTATGACCCTGGCTTTTATAGGTTTCATATTATCACCCCTTAACTATTTCTATTTTCTAATTGGTTATGTACCATTAGGTTGTGCATGCTCTTGGATCTATCAGGTAACATATGACTCACTGGTGCTATAACTATTCCATATCCTACAGAGATTCCCATTCCTTGGTTATTTCTGACTAGTTATGTACTACTCAGATTGTGTCCCTCTCTGAAAATGAGGGTTTGGGGGAACCTATCTATCAGATTGTGTAGGTAAATGAAGAATTAACCAGAGGTTTTAATTCTCTAAGCATCTCTCTCTCATTTTCTCTTTGTTTTCATTTTTTGGTTTTTGGTCACACCTGGCAGCACTCAGAGGTTACTCCTGGCTCTATGCTCAGAAATTGCCCCTGGCAGGCTCGGGGGACCATATGGGATGCCAGGATTTGAACCACCGACCTTCTGCATGCAAGGCAAATGCCTTACCTCCATGCTATCTCTCCGGCCCCTCATTTTCTCTTTAAATTGCCCTCCTCTCCTTACTTCATGCTGCTACAATCATTCCAGATTACTGTTACTTTAAAGTTCTCTATCAGGCCTCTCTCCACAGGCATCTGCATCCTAACACAGTGGTATCTATGGTCTTGGTTCCTCCAACCCCAGAGCTTCTGAGCTTATGATTCCAATACATTCTTAGGACCTTTCCCAATTTCTGTTGAGTTCAAACCCTCCTTATGGTTGATCCCAAGAGCATTCTTCAATAAATGCCCTCTTAAATTATTAGTTTAGATCCAATGCCTGGGAAACTTGACCTTATGTGGCTGTTGCGAAAATGTGTTTCTACAGTTTTATATATATATATACAATTATATATATAGTTATATGTATAACTGTAGAAACACATACATATAAAACACACATATATAAAAAGTATATTAATATAACTGTGTAGAAACACATACTATATGTATATATATATATATATAGAGAGAGAGAGAGAGAGAGAGAGAGAGTGGCAGACAGACAGATATACAAACAGAAATACAGAGATAGTGAGAAAGAAAGAAAAGGGGGGTAGGAAAAAAACCTCAAAATTGTGGAGCAGATCTCAGGCTATAAATTCAAGAATTTTTATATTAAATCAGACAGATTTTTTTTCCACTTTCAGAAAACCTCAACCTTCACTTTTTAAGGTCATCAATTGACCATAATAGGCCCTCTGGCATTATCAAGGATAATCTTTACCATCTATAACTTTTATTAGATTTCTTGTGGTGAATCTAATGTACTACATGTAGATCTTTTTTTTTTCTTTTCTTTTTACATGTAGATCTCGATATATAACCTATCCAGCTGATATCTACAGTATTTTTTGCTCTATAAGATGCACCTGACCATAAGATGCACATAGTTTTTAGATGCCCTCCTCCCCTGTATTCAGGCTTCAGCTCCAGGGGAAAAAGTGCATCTTATGGTATGAAAAATATGGTATGTAATGCCAAAAAGAAATATTTTTACTAATAAAGAAAAATGTTCATTTTTATTTGGAAAGTATTTCCCAGATATAGTATTTTCCCAATTATAGTTGGGCTGGTATTTAAGCAAACAGCTAGGCTCAGTGACCTGGTAAGTTAACACAAGAATTTATCATCACAGTCCATCTCATACACTATACTAAAATACACAGCAACCATTGCTACACTATGAACCAAGTACAGGCTCAGGGAAGAACACACTCTCTAGAGGAATCATATTCATTACTCTGGGCTTCACAGATGTTGTCTTGGCGAAGGGATGTCTCTGCCCAGTGGATAACAGGATGCCTGCAAATTTCTGGGTATATGTATAGGTGGTTAGAAGAGTGATGTGTACAATTAAATAATATGATTTATGGAAAGTTAACAAACCTCATTTTATTTCTCATCATCACTTTGGACTTTATTCAATGTACATTGACACCAGATAAAAATCATCTAGAAAGAGCTAAGAATTTTCATTTTACTCATTTTTTTTAAAGCAATAGGAAGTTTTAGAGCATTTTAACTTGCAAAAGGTCTCAATTTGGAGTTCAGTGCACTCCAAACTAAAGTTTATCTACTTTTTGTTTGGCTTTTAGCAGTGTCAGGGATAGAAGCCAAGTCCCTCTGGTTGCAAGGCACACAGACCACATTCCCAGATCTACTCTGCCACAAGGCACACAGACCACTTTCCCAGCCCTATTATGTTCCAAAGCACACAGCCCACATTCCCAGCCCTACTGTGCCTTAAGTTGAAAAAAAAAGCTGTTGACATATTGATCTTTAATCGAAGATAAGACTTTTCTTTCCTAAAAAGAGCAAAGAATAGCCAGTTATGTAGCAAGGCATCTATATCAAGTGTAATGTTGGTAGATACAGTTATCATACACTTCACAAATATTAAAATATTTGATATAGTATTTCACTCACAGTAGTTGCTTATTATCATTTGTTGGTAAAATGAGTATCATTTCACAGAAACTGAAATAAATTCTGCATTTATATTGCCACTAGAAATTGCAAATAATTACTTGGAAATTAATATCTTTCAAAATACATTATTTACAGTCAAACATTTTATATAAAATACTTGAAATATATTATTTAAATATGTAAGAATTAAAATTGTTCAATTACTTTAAATTTGCATATATGAACTATTTACATATATATATATATTTTTTTTTAGATTTTTAGACTTATTGTAAAGTAATGGCTCAGGTTGACTTCAACTTATCTTCCTGGCAGACTTGTTAAAAGTGTAGCTTCTAGTTACATTAGCCTATTTATTGCTTTTTCTAATTGTAGATCAATCATATTGTTGATTTTTTTTTTTTTTTGGTTTTTGAGTCACACTTGGCAGCACTCAGGAGTTACTTCTGGCTCTATGCTCAGAAATCGCTTCTGGCAGGCGCACTCGGGGGACCATATGGGATGCCAGGATTTGAACCACCAACCTTCTGCTTGCAAGGCAAACACCTTACCTTCATGCTATCTCTCGGGCCCCCATATTGTTGATTTTTAACCATTTCATTTTATTGTCTCCTATTATACTGATTTTTAATACAATTTAAAGGTTAATTATATCAGGGCCAGAGTGATAGCACTGTAGGCAGAGTGCTTGCCTTGCATGTGGCCAACCCATGTTCAAACCTTAGCACCATATATAGTCTCCCAAACCCCTTCAGGAGTGATTCCTGAGCACAGAGACAGAAGTAAACCCTGTGCACAGCCAGGTAAATTATGTCATAAAATAGACTCATCAAAAATGGTAATATGATTCAAGCACTAAAATTAGCATGACATATGTTTTGATCAGATGATCTTTACGATCTACCACCTATTGCTCCCTGAGATGTATGACAGACAAAAGGCAAACAAGTCATTGATAATTAAATAAGCCAAACCAAAAGTTCTGTTGGATGAATTCCAAATATAATCACTGTTCTAGAACAGAACTTGTGTCAAATGGCACATTCCCTTCACATTTACGGTCAGAATCATATTCACATACACATTTAAGGTCAAAATTAACAAATGTGAACATTA